>NW_026896549.1:0-236867 GCF_033153095.1 Gastrolobium bilobum
GCAACTTCATTCAACTAACGCATTCTTAGAGTTGACAGTTACAAAAATTATCCCCTCTTAAATCAAGTAAGACCTGAAGTTACCAGATAGGTAGCCAACACTTTAGTCAGACCAAAGTGTTTTTGATTTGAACACCTACATGCTTTTCTGCCTCAGACTAAACCTCTTGGAATTTCCAAAAGCTTTAGACTTATGGCGCACTTGGTTCATCTGTCCAAATCCAGAGTAAACATTCATATAATGAAGTACTCATCACCTCTTCTGGTCTGAACACTAATTGGTCCACATACATTAGTATGTACCAGTTCCAGTTTAATAGTTGCGCAAACCTTTTTGGCCCTTGTAGGATTGCTTGGTCACTTTACCTTCCAAATAGGACTAACATGTAGCTGTTAGTTAAAATATTATTGAACTTTCAGTCCCTCTTTTAACTAAAATATGTTTCTTACTTGAGATAATATGACTCAATCACAAAGGCCAAAGTTATGTTTCATTTGAAACTTTTATTTCTTTGGTGAAAGTTCTTGTTCATCATCCTTTCCATTCAACATAACAAATTTAAAAAAGGGTATAGGACATAGGTAATAAAGACTATTTAAACAATGTACCAGAACAAAACAAGATGAAAATGAACTTCGAAATGTAACTGAGGAATCAATTGCATTGTCAAACCATGTTTTAACCAAAACAACTAACAAAAATTGAATTCCTCTTGAAATCCGGAACAAATAAACAGTCACTCAAAACCATAGTCGTATAAATAACTTGTCCTACTGCAAATGCAGACACAAGTTTCCATTTTCAAGCTTAAAATATCTATGTCCATTGCTGACAGGTATGCCATGTTTGAACTACTACAAAGAGTAACAAACATAATCAGTGAATCCTGAATCAATAATTCATTCACTGATCAGGCCTTGATATGCCCATGTCAGGTTCTTTTCATCACCTCTGGACAATTTTTCTTTCAGTATCCCTTCAGTCTGCACTTGAAGAACTTGCCTTGCGGCTTCTTCATAGCAACTGGTTTGACAACTGATAACCAAGTCATTTTGTTCTTGTTACCACCCTTGGGTTTCCCTTTGGATTTAACAAGACTCTTAGCAAAACCTGCACCGACTGCATTTTGTCTAGCAGAGCTGCTAGACGCAGCAAACATGTCATTAAGAGCCTGAAGCATTTCTACTCCACTCTTAATCATGTACACTTGCTTCTGCAAGTATTTTGAAAGACTGACAATAATATAGCAACGAACTACCATATCTGCCCTTTCCTAATCTGAGAAATGCATCTTAGTTTCCTAAGACGCATCCTCTGCAGGTTGCTATGGCCCTCGCATTGTCAGAACAAATTTTAGCTTCCATGTTTTAGAACAATATCAAAAAATTTGCTTTTCACTTATTCATAGTTGGTACCATCTAGAGGTTTTCGACTCAAAATCATTTCTAAGATATTTTCTGAAAAACATATAAAGCACACAATTACAAACAAATAATGCAATAAACAAACGAAGTGCGAGTAGATTCTCATAACTACTCTTGTTTATTGTTAACAATCCTTCAGTTTATCTTTAGAAGGCTTACGATGGGCAAGTCACTTGTAAAAACCAAAATTGTTATTTGGGCCTTCAGTGCCATTGCCAGAGCCTCGATGGGAGGGTTAACAATTTTACCAAAGTTGAATGTAATTAACCATTGTTTAATTTCAAAACTATCCTTAGTGTCTAAGCATTGCGATGGGCCGTACAATACTTTACTAAAATTTTGAAATTATTAAGATTTAATCTAGTGAAATCTGATTATCCTTATCCGATGGGGCTTCAGCGATAACCATTTCACTAATAAACCCACAAATGGAGCCCGCAGGTTTTGAAATTATTTAATTTTTAAAACCTTCACTCATTCAACATTTTTGTTTGAGAATTTTCATAAGCCTTGTCGAATTCATTGTTTAATTTCAAAATTATCTTTAATAACTTAGTATTATCGACGATGGGCCATACAATACTTTATTAAAATTTTGAAATTATTAAGGCCTAATAAAATCCAATCATGCTAATCCGTTGGGGCCTCACATGATTATTTTATTGATAGGCCCACAATGCGCCTGGAGGTTAAATTAATTTCTTAATTTAAATCTCCTCCCATAATTATTTAGGTCCAATCTAATAAAATTCAATCATGCTTATTCGATGGGACTTCACATGATTATTTTATTAATGGTCCTTATAATGCGCTTGAAGGTTAAATTAATTTCTTAATTTAAATCTCCTTCCATTCAACATAAACAACATTTTCTAATTTCCAAGAATTATTTAATTGAGAGTATCCTTTGTTTGATTTCAAAAACTATATAAGTAAGAGCACCGATAAACGTGCACTAAGCTTAACATAATTTTGAAAGCATTAAGGTCCTGAAATCCGGTCACTTTACGTCAGCGTGTGCTCCAAACAATCATGATACATGAATGTTGTATGCAGCGTGTGTTATTCCATGACCATTTCAGAAAACCCACAAATTACTCGCAAAATAAAAGAATTCTCTTAGGAAATTTTCTCTAATTATTTTTCTAGATTTAAACCATCCAAATAGCTGATTTAATTATTAATCTAGATTGCAACAATCATAATAATTATCATTTATGAGGATAATTTGAAATCAAAATAATTTCCATAACGATTATTTGTCTTGATGTTAATTATCCAAAATTAATTAATTCAATTATTAATCTAGATTTTTAATAAAAAACATAATAATAATTAATTAATTTCTTAGGATGATTTAAAATCAAAATAATCCCATAATAACTATCATACTAGTCGCTGAAGACATAATAGCTATTATGCTCATGCAATCATACAAGTTATGCAACAATATGGCACCACCTATTCTATATGGCATGTTATCGCAATAAAGCATGTTATCAATCATATAATTTATACCAATCAATAAAAGCATTAAATAATAAAATCTAATTACTTTAATCCATGGCCTTCCTATTTTAAAGAAAATTAAATTAAATTAAATTAAATAATACAACTTTGGAATTCGACTTTCGCCTAGCCCATAGTATCTGTCTCAAGCCCCTTTAGGGTTTCATGGGCCCAAAAGCCCAAAGACTCAATCCTTTGGCGAGAAACCCTAGGACGCGAAAGAGGAACCCTAGCCGTCAGGTCTGCCGCGCCGTCACCCGAAGTCAAATCAGGTTGAAACTCCAGGGGAAGGACCGCCACGTAGAGACGAGTGCACCGCCGCCAGAACCACCCAAAAAGGTGGCCGGACGCTCCCTCACTCTCCCATTCTTTGCCGGAGAGTGGCGGCCACTCTCAGCCTCTTGTGGAGGCGCGTGGTTGAGCGTGGAGTCTCCGATGGCGGTGATCCACCCACCGTTGCGTTCGTCTTTCCGTCCTCTTTCCAACCATATATAGATCGCCTCATTCCGAGATCTGGAAGACCTCGAAAAGTCTCCGACAGTACTGACTGCGCATCTTCCTCGCGATTTCTCAATCTTGAACTTTTACAAAATATTGAAAAAATACACAGAAATTCCAAAAATAAACAAAAACAGCAAGGAGGAAACCTAATCATATGGGATTAGCCTCCTTGTTACAAATCGAGAAATACACGAGAGACCCTAACCATGGATTAAAGCATTTTTACCGATTAAAATTTAAACTTTTATGAAAATGAATTATAAAATACACATGCTAGATTCATACCATAATCCTAGAACCCTAGGTGCCACATTTCAAGAAGCAAAACTAATTACATGAATAGTGAAACTAGATTCACATACCAATGTACAGTCAAGGCTCTGATACCAATTGTTGGAAATCTTAGATTTATGCGGAAGCGGTTTAGGACCTAGTACATTGGTATGCTTACCGAATCATCCTTGTTTCACAATTACCTCTCGGTGCGCAGGTCTCGTGTAGAATCTTCCCTTGTAGGATTCCTCTTCACGAACAGCTCACCTCAGTGCCGCAGCACGAACAACCTCCTTGAAGCTGGACTGTGGCAGATCTTCCAAACTATCTCTCGAGGAGGAAGGGGAAGTGTGTGGGCACTGATTAGATTCTGAGCTTGCCTCTTTCTCACAAAAAAGACCTTGGAGGCTGATGACTTAAGAGGTACTATTTATATGGGTTCCAAGAAACCCTAGCTCATTGGGCTCTAGGTTCCTTGGGCTCTTCTCATACTAATAACCCATTTGGGCTTTAGTAAAAGAGCAAACCCAACAGTTGATTGGTTTAATGTAAAACTATGCATAGAAATGCTTAAAAGGAATAAAAAGGTTTGATGTTTTTACATAGGGCAAATTGGCTAAGGCATGAGAAACCATGCAAGCCAAGTGTTTGATAAAATTCATATGTGAAACTATGATTTGCAAGTGACCTTATGATGGTTGGTGTGATGAAATTGAATGAAAGTTGAAAGGAAAATTTATGGAATTTAAATTAAGGCCATTCAGCCATAGGATTTAAGGTGATGAAAATTAATCATTGATCATGAAATTGCATATTAAGTATGCTTAGATATTGGTTTTTTATTGAGTAATGTGCTTTGTAAGTTTGTGAAGATGATAAACTGTATGAATATTTCATTAGGGCATTTCAGCCTATGTATATTTATAGGTAATGGAATTGAGTTATTTTATGTTGTATGTTATTCCTTTGATATGATAAGTTACATGGAACATTAATTGGTTAAGTGCAAGGTTGTTAAAAACGCGTTTTAAAGCGTAAAAACGCTATTTTTACGATTTTTTTTTTGGTAAAGCGTTTTTGTTTTGGTGTAAAAACGTTTTTCAGGTAAAAGCGTTAAAAACGTCGCAGTTAAATGTGAAGACGTAAACACGCGATTTTAAAGTCTGAAACCAAAAAGCCCCAAATAAAAAATCCCTAGATTTCTTTTATTTCTTTCTTCCTCTTTTGTCTCTAATAGACTAATACTCTCCCTCTCAACTTTGAAGTCGTGGGCTCGTGGTAGACGGCAGACCAAATGGGTCTAGTAGCTAGTAACTCCTTGTTTATTTTGGTGATTATATGTTATGCTTGTATTGTTTGATTTGGTTACTATGTGGACTTACCCACCAAACAAATTTTTTTGTAATTGTCATTGATGATGTTGGGTTTCAGAAACTTTCCTTTCTAGCTTCCTGATGCAGCCTAAGATTGCATGCAAATGTATATGTATGGTGGCAGGTGACCTATTTTTCTTAATTATATATATATATATATAAATTTAATTTTAGAATATAGGTAAAATCTACGTTTTGTATTACGATTTTACGTTTTACGATTTTACATTCGCTTTCCGTTTTTAGGTAAAAACTCATTTTTGACAACCTTGGTTAAGTGAAAGTTTGTAAATCCATGAAATTTAGCATCCATCATTTTCGGCCATGTTGGAAATCAAGAATATGAGTTGATGTTAATTTTGTACCAATGATGATTAGTAATCATGATTTTGTGAATGGTATGATTGACTATGAAGTTTGTATGTAAAGTGATTGGAAATGAGGTAACTTAATATGCTATGTTTGAGTTGACATATGGAAGATATGTTTAAAAAGAATTCAATGTGATTAAAGGGTAATTTTAATTATATGAAGTTGTATAATCAATTGGACTTGATGATATCTAAAAGATAGTATATAAATTGTATCATTTGGTGATGATATATTGGCTATTTTGCATTGGAATGATTGATGTTTAGTCAAAGTAAATGAATGTGGTTTATTAATTTCGTGGTATATATTGAAATGCACATTTCGGCTATGAAGTGTGAAATGATCACGGTGAGTTAGTGGTCCTAACTAATTAGTGTGGGGTCTATTAATTGACTTGTGGTTTAAGACTTGAGTATGACATGAATTGTTAAAGAATTAAGGATGTTAAAGTGATGGTGAAAATCACCGAGTTTGAGTGTTAAAAGTAACACATAGAATGTTGATAACTTGTATTGCAAGTAATATGTATGAATAGAAATTAATGGTACTTTATTGACGGTATCAATGAAAGTCAAGAGAAGTGAACCGGGAAGAGTAAGCTCAAGTGAGATGGGCTATTTGGGGTTAGTCAAGTGCATAAATTTATTGGAAAGCATTACAGGTAAGCTTTTGGTTTAGGAGCTTTATTCCCTATGTTGTTCCACATGATCAGTGGGATTATGGTTTCTGAATGGATATAACCGTTATGAATGTTAGAACTTAGCATAGTTGCATTCATATAGTGCATGCATATAATATAATATGATATGCTATGTTATTTCATGATGTGAGATACTGTGATTTAATTGTTAATTCGGATATATATATATATATATATATATATATATATATATATATATATATATACATATAAAATGTTTAAAGATCCGTGTATATAAGCCTCAGATTAGAAGATATGAAATCTTCAATAAGAGATGTAAGCCTCGGAAGTAATTATGAGACGATGCTTTAGATAAGGGATATAAGACTCAGAAGTACATATGATAAGTTTCGTTATGTTCTGTCTGTTAGATTCAAAAATGTTCAATTATGTTTGATATGTTCCGATCTGTCTGTTAAGTATGATGTTGTATGGATTATGTGACTATATGATGTCATCTATGTTATGTATATGATATTTCATACAGAAAGTTAACTCGTGGGTGAAGACTTCTCCATAAACCCAGAGTTTACTGAGATGTGTAATATCACCCTGTTTGGTGAATATATTTCAGGTATCTCTACGATTAATAATCGTGTTAGAGACAAAAAGCCTATGTGGGAAGAGTAGTTTGATTTACTAGAGCAATTAGCTAGATGCTTGTTTTGGAGACTGATATGTTTATGTTTGGTTAAAGCATGACTTGTATGTATCATGCTAATTGTAGTATATAGTTCTATATATATTTCCTAAACAAAATATATGTAAATATCTTGCTTCACTTTACTATGTCTCTGGTGGGCTGATCCTTACTTTGTCTTATGGTTATTAAATGTCTGTGGGCTAAATGTTAACACAAGGCCCATTGTGATTTTCTCTATTCAGTTGAAGTTGGGTCTTTGTGCAATAAGCAACACACCTCAAAACGTCAGCATTTTTGGTGTGATGGTTTAATGGTATATTTGCTCCCCTTTGTGCTGTGTGTGAGTGAGATCACATTTTTGGATATTCTGATATAATCTCTCGAAAGAAAAGGCACTGCTAGGGTTTTCAGTTTGAGTGTGTTCGTACAAACACTGAGTGAAACACTGTGATTTTGGCTATGATGCTTTGATGAATCTTGTTCATCTCAGCAAGATGGTTCCTTTGATCGGTGAACTTTTCTGATTGGTATTCAAACGGTGGAGAAGATAATCTGCAAGGTGGTCCTGTGAAGCTCGTGTGTTCAGCTTGGAGGTTCAGAGATAGGAACTACGTTTCCTATGCTAGCTTGTGAAGATTGGGAAGTCTTCTTTATCTTTATAATATTTGTTGTTTACCGGTTCTTAATTTTGAGTGTTAATTCAAGATCTATTTGTCATGTTGTTAATTGGTTGAGAAATTAGGTTGCTCATTTGCTCGTTTCTGTATAGCTCTTACTGTATACTTTGAACTCTTGTTTTCTTACTGATCTTGAATAAACTGCATATCAGAGGGCGTTTAACCCTCTTTAGGCCCCAGGACGTAGGAAACTCACTTATACTGAGTTTCTGAACCTGTAAAATACTGGTGTCTCCTCTCTTTATGCTTTCTTGCTATGTTCTGCGTGTTACTGTTTGCGAAAGATATTCCCAAAATTACAACACTAATGTATATGTTTATATAATCTTCTTGAGAGACTTCACTAGCCTATGTATATTTGTATATAGTTGTGACATATATGAGGTAGGATCCTTTGACACGAGTGTCAAATTTGAAATTTGACACCTCATCTGAGAGCCATTAGATCAAAAAAGATCAATGGTGTCACATGCTTACAAATCAGAGTCGTTGATCTTTTTTGATCTAATGACTCTCAGATGAGGTGTTAAATTTAAAATTTGACACTGGTGTCAAAGGATCCTACCTATACATATATATATATATATATATATATATATATATATGAAGGTTATACTTACAACCTTTTTTTTTACAACCTCTTACAACCATATCTTAACACTGTTGATTTTCGTCAATCAACGGTTATGATTTTCGCAAATTAAATTCATTAATTAATTATTAATTCACAATAAATCATAACCTTTGATTGGCGAAAATCAACGGTGTTAAGATATGGTTGTAAGAGGCTGTAAAAAAAAAAGTTGTAAGTATAACCTACCTCATATATATATGAGGTAGGATCCTTTGACACCGGTGTCAAATTTCAATTTTGACACCTCATCTGAGAGCCGTTAGATCAAAAAAGATCAACGACTCTGATTTGCAAGCATGTGACACCATTGATCTTTTTTGATCTAACGGCTCTCAGATGAGGTGTCAAAATTGAAATTTGACACCGGTGTCAAAGGATCCTACCTCTCTCTCTCTCTCTCTCTCTATATATATATATATATATATATATATATCTGTAAATAGTATGTTGTATGATATCAGTAGATATGACATGGAGCCATCTTTTGATATCTATATGTTTATATGTATGAATTGTACCATCTGTTTATCATGTGTTGAGTATTTTATGGGATTATGATCCCTGGATTTGTCTAATTTACAACCGTTATGTTGTCCATAATTTCTGTCAGAAATAATTCTTGTTATTTTATTTCGATAGATATTGGATTATTGAATTTGATTCACTATTTTGTTAAGTATAATTTAGTACAATTTATGAAAAGAAATAGATAAATAATTGTAATGATATGTAAAAAGGAAAAATATATTAGAAATGACAATATGTTTATGGTCACTTTATATAAGTAAAGATTCTATCTAGTTATGGGGCTACATTAAACTTTAATTAGGATATAATTATGGGCATGATTATTCTTCACATTAAAAGTCTATTTATTACATATGTTGCAATAATAATAAAAGTCATATTAGTCTCTTATCAATAAACAATTAAATTGTTGATTCAATAATTTGATGTGTGATTTGTAACAACTTGGTGATGATATATGTACTTTATTAAATAAAAAAACCTAGGTCTCAATGTAGTTATTAAATGTATTGTTTGTTTTACATAAAAATAACCAGCATATTATTTTAAACTAGTATATTACCCGTGCGATGCACAGGGAAAAAAGATCAAAATTTTTGTCGTCCGTCGTGGTTGGTTAATCGCACTGCAAACCTTATATTTACAAAAAATTGTGTTGTTATTTTGTTCTATATTTCAGGTGAAAAAAATTACAGCATTGACATAGAGCTTTGCAAATATCAACAACAAACAAAAATCTACTATTCAGAGGGATAAATAATTTTGCATACAACTATATCATAATACACCATAATACGTTATAATACACCATGTTAACGTGAGAAATGAATATACAAAAAAAATACGTACAAATCATTGCTAACTATAACATTCATCAATAAAATCAAGGTAACAATAACACCAAGAAAATATGGATTTAAAATATCATCTTTTACCTATAATATGAAAACGCTATTCATTTAGTGTCATTTCATAGCAATCATTGGAGAGATGAGTTTAACACTTACTAAATATGTCATTTCTTTTCACCAAAAAAAAAAATGTCATTTCTTGTGTGATTTTCGTTCATTGCGCCTACGATACAGAAGGAAAAAACTCATTAAATAAGTAACACTAATATGTTAACACCCAAAAATCATAGTATCAGCAAAAAAAAAAAGAATGGATTAAATTTTTTTAAGGACAAAAAAAAAAGATTGTCTGAACGGGATTTGAATGCAACTTAATCAAATAAGTATGTATACGTCATATTTTTTGCTTACATTGCAACAAAAGCATATGAACAGAATCAAAGCAACTACACTAATCTTTGAAATAGACTTTCATTTATTGCAACCACATTTAAAAATAATAATAAATTATTATTATTTGCAAAGATTTGCGTCGTTAGTATTTGGAATTCTAAAAATTTGTATTTACAAAAATTAAAATCAGATTTAGGAATTTAATTATAAAAGAAAAATGATGAAATTTTAATTTAATTATAAAAATGTTTTTGTGGGTCGGCCCTCCGGGCCGAGTCCAGTTTGTCACCTCTAACTATCAGCATGTAATAAGTTTTTATATTTATCCGTAAAAAAATATTTTTATAGTTGCGTCTAGGTTTTTATATTTTATCCCGGAGATGAACTTTCATTTACTACAATAAGATTTATAAAATAATAATAAATGTTTTTTTGCAAGGATTTGTGTCTTTAGTCTTTGGAATTTCGCAAATTTATATTTACAAAAATTAAAATCAAATTTAGAAATTTAATTATAAAATAATAAGGATAAAATTTCAGTTGAATTATAAAAATATATTAGCGGGCCGGCACTCCCGGCCCAGTTTTTCACCTCTAACTGTCAGCATTTTATACTTGCAATTTGTTTTGCAAGGATTAGTGTCGTTAGTCTTTGGAATTTCACAAATTTGTATTTATAAAAATTGAAATCAGATTTAGTAATTTAATTATAAAAGAAGAAAGATAAAATTTCAATTGAATTATAAAAATATATTGGCAGGCCCGGCCCTCCGGGCCGAGTCCAGTTTTTCACCTCTAACTGTCAGCATTTTATATAAATAATTATTTTTTGCAAGTATTTGTGTTAATTACATTCTTGCAATAAAAAAAAATGAAAGTTTGTTTATAAAAAAATAAAAAATAAAAGTTTAATTTCTTTCTTAGGCTTTTTCACCCTTTTACCCCTTATTAATTAATTAATAACTATTTTGCCCCTGATTCGAAACTATTTATCAATCTGCCCCTCTTTAGTCGACTACCTTGCATTTTTAATCGACTAAATGACCAAAACAGACAAAAAATGGCTGCTGGGAGATTTAGTCGACTAAATCTCCCTATTTAGTCGACTAAATCTTCATATTTTACAAAAAAAAAATAAGTCAGTATGATTTTAATCGATTAAGTAGAGAGATTTAGTCGATTAAATCTCCCAACAACCGTTTAGTCGATTAAAAATGCAAGGTAGTCGATTAAAGAGGGGCAGATTGGTAGATAATTTCGAATCAGGGGCAAAATGGTTATTAATTAATTAATAAGGGGGCAAAAGGGTGAAAAGCCTTCTTTCTTATGTTCTAAATTAAATTTTAATTTTTATAGTTCTTAAATTTTAATAATTTTTTTTTACAGAATGACAGACGTCATTTTTTATTTAAATTTAAAATTTAAAACTTTTTATATTAATTCTACATATTCTTTTATATAATTTTTTTCTATTTTAATTTATGATTTTTAATTTTTTTTAATTGATTATACATGTATATTTAAAAATTTTATGTTAAATATTTTTTTAAAAAAAATACATGTATATTATTTTAATTGGTTATACATGTATATTTAAAAATTCAATGTTAGAGTTTTAATTTATTTTTTGTAAAGGATAAATTATGCCATTTTTTATTTTTCCTTTTAAATTTGAAATTTTAAATAATTTTTATCGACTATAAATGTTTTTTTATAATTTTAAATATTTTATTGTTTAATCTATAGTTTTATATTAAATTCAAATTTATTATATATATCTTTTTCCACTGTATAAATATTAAATGTTGAACTCTATTCCCACATATCAAGTTTACATAATTTTTCATTTAATTTATTTCCAAATTTTAAATTTATTTTACAATATAAATAATTTTGTTATTTTACAATTTTTTTAAAGTTTTTGTTTTTTTATTCAGCATTAATAGGTCTAACAATTATCCATGTAAAAAATAGTGGATATACAACAAAAGAAAAGTATAGGTCTTTTTTACTCATAATATACAAAAAAAAAAGTAGTGGGACATTAAATGAGTTGTCTGCCATAATAAATGATTAACTTAATTTTCCATTGATTTTTTATTTTGAACTTTAAAATAAATTATTATTTACATATTTTTTATTTTCAAATCCTTTCCCACCATTCCAATTTGAAATTTAAAATTGAAATCCAAAATTTGAAATTAATTCAGAATTTGAATTTCAAAAGAGTGAGCAATTCCAATATAGAAAACATTTAAAAGAGCTGAGTAATTCAAATATACAAATGAGTGGGACGTTGAATGAGTTGTCTGCTACCATAAATGATTAACTTAATTTTTCATTATTTTTTATTTCGATTTTTAAAAGAAATTATTATTTATTTAATTTTTTATTTCCAAATCCTTTCTCACCATTCAAATTTGAAATTTAAAATTGAAATCCAAAATTTGAAATCAATTCAGAATTCGAATTTCAAAAGAGTGATCAATTCCAATGTAGAAAGCATTTAAAAGAGCTGAGTAATTCGGCTTTTTGACCCTTTTGCCCCTCATTAATTAATTAATAACCAATTTGCCCCTGATCAAGAACTATCCACCAACCTGCCCCTTTTAGTCGACTACCTTGCTGTTTTAGTCGAGCAAATGGTCAATCTTCAGAAAGTGGACTACCGCAAATTTAGTCGACTAAAAAATCATCTTAATCGACTACATTTTTGGGATATTTAGTCGACTAAGTATCGATATTTAGTCGACTAAATATCGACGGATTTGTTTTTTAAAAACCCCCCATTCGGCAGAGGGGGAGTAGGATGACCTAATCGACTAAGGAGGCGGCCCAAACCCCAAATCCGCAGGAGCAGCTGAAGAACGCCCCAAACCCTTCCTTTAGGCGTGTGGATTGCCCCCAAATTTGGTCCAAATCGTGAAATCTGAAGGATAGGTAAGGTTTCTTAACTTGCATTGTGTTTTAGGATTAGGAATTTTTTGTATTTGTTTGTTGTCCGAATTTGTGAACTCTAATCAAAGCGTTTGTTGTAGGTTTTGTAACCCTAATCTACTAAGGTTTATTTTTTTGCATTGTGTGAATTTTTTTGTTTGAAAAGTTTGTATGGGGCAAAAGTTTGCTTTTGGTTTACAGCGCTTATGTTGCAAGTTTTCATTACCATCATGACATGTTTCATATAGTTAAATGCTGACATGTTTCATTGTAGGTACCCTAAACAAATGACGAGCCGCAGAAGACCAAGCGATGAGGGCAATGAGTCACTTGAGAGATGCACCAAGCATAGGCAAGAGCGGCCTTCTTCGTCAAGGCGACAAGACGAAGAGCCTGATACTGTTGACCTCCCGTATGGGTATCTGTTTGAGGACGACCCTGCCGTCCACGCTTCATTCGTACGTGACCATTTGAACCGGCCGTTATGTGCTCCAAAATCTTTGGATACAGCCTTTTTTGATAAGGAGGGATTTGAAATTGTGGGGGTGTTGGAGGCGGCACATCTGAGGGTGTTGGCCGAGACCCTATGTCCGTATTCAGAGCTTATGGTGCGGGCCTTCTACCATAACCTCAGCTACGTACAGGGCGAGCTGAGGTCGAGGGTCTGTGGAATAGAGATCATCATGACGGCACCTGCATGGTTGGAGATACTCGGCTATGATTTTGACTCTTCTCAGACTGTGGTGTATGACGCTGATAGTGGTGTAGTACTTCCAGGATATGTACGAGAGGATGCCGTGCAGGAGCAGAGAAGAGTCCGTGGGGAACACTTGCACTATACGGTGGGGTTGCTTTCTGTGGAGTCCCGTATACTACACTATGTCCTCACCCACGTTCTGTTTCCGCGATCTTTTAATCATTCCAGGGTGTTGGAACATGACATTCCCATTATGTGGGCTATCCGACATGCCCAGATGGTGAACTGGAGGCACTATATCTGTTGGTTTATGTTTAAGGCCAAACATAAGGGTCATCTTCCATACGCCTGTCTGGTACAGAGGATATTGGTTCACTTTGGTGTTCCCATGGAGACTGAGCTGTTGAAGAAGACCACGGGCTATAATTGCAAGTTCGGAAAGCGTCTATTGGAGCAGTGCAAGATTACTAAGAACACGAGATCGGGTGTGTGGGAGTTTAGTGGTATGCCCCAGGTTGAGGTTCCTTATGTTGCCCCAGATGACCATATTGTTGAGCCAGATGTGGAGGAGGAGGAGGAGGAGGAGGAGGAGGAGGATGTGGCTGAGGTTGAGGAGATAGCTGAACCTGAAGGTGGATTTTCACTGCGTGATGTCATGAAGGGCATAAATGCAATGACAAAGAAGATAGGAAAGATGGCGCTGGCACATAAAAAATGGAGAAAGAAAGGGAATGAAAGGTTTAGACACATACAGGGAAGGTTTAAGGGTGTGGAAGACAGGCTTGCTCGTCTGGAGCTTGCAAGAGGTGGTCAGGTAGCTGAGGCAGCAAGGGATGGGGGTCATGTGTCAGATGAGGACGACTCGGAGACGGACACAGACGGGGATGACGAGTAGATTTAGGGTGTACATCATGTTATTGTGTTTTGTTCATGTATTTCCTTTAAGTCGTTGATGTAATGTAACTTTTTTTAATGAATGCAGAATTGTTATGTTTTTTGGATCTATGTTATGTTGTGTAATGAATTTAATTCCATTTCAATATTGTATAACTTATGAATGGAACCTTTTTAGCAATTTGATCATCACGGCACAAAACAATATTGAACAGGTCACATTCGTCCATAACACATCACAGCAAATCAGTACATGTGTTCAAAAAGGCTACATCTTGTATTGTTAACCGTAAACAAACGTTATGACAACATACGACTTGGTTTTAGGAATTTAATGTCCACATGGGTTTTTTGACTCGGAAATTATGCTCCCTAAGTCACACTCCCTTAGTGGATCAGTGTAGAGTGGAAACCTAGGGCAAAAAACATGTGTAATTCGGATTTGGGGTAATTTATAAATTATTTCTTTTATATTTAGTTAACAAAATAAAATTAAGATTAAAAAAAAAAAAAAAAAACGTGTCCGAGCGTGTCCTAGCGTTGACTGCGTGTCCAAAAAAGTTGACTGCGTGTCCAAAAAAGTTGACTGCGTGTCGGAGAGTTGACCGCGTGTCCCCAAATGTTGACCACGTGTCGGACGCGTGTCCGAGCGTGTCCGTGTCGGACACGTGTCCGACACGCAAAATTTTGTTTGATCAGCGTGTCCGTGCTTTAGTGGTGACACATGGCAAAAGATTCCAACGTTGAACTCTCCTTTATATATATAGATATATAGATAATAATATTATTTGTAAGCGATCATAAAATAAAAACAATGAGCCTATGCATAATTTACAATGTGTTCTACACACAAATCTCTCTGATCTTTATGAATCAAAAGACGTGATTAGTGGGATTCATTAACTCGTAATAAATGCTTCAAATCATGCAACCTATTGAGTTTTGGTGGTTAGTGGACAGAATATATAAAATAAAATAATATAAAAAAGAACGAAAAACGAAAAACAAAAAGGGCACGCAGAGAGTGTGGAGAACCAACAGAAACGAGATTGTCGAGCTTGGGTTGCAACCTGCGAGAGAGAGAGAGAGGGAGAGAGAGAGTCGAAGGCTTCAAAGATTGTATCTGATTCTGAGAAGACGAAGGGTTCTCTCTACCTTACCTGTTCCGTTTCATATCCGTAAGTCGCTGTGATTTGTTGGTTTCTCTATGACTCTTTATCTTTCTCGTTCTTGTTTCGATGCGTTTGATCGATCTATCACTTTCCCTATCTTCGCTTCAATTGATTCGCTTTCTCTTCATCTTTCCCCTCCAAATTTTTAACTTCTCTATCAATTTATTTAAACCCTTTCGAAATGGCTTCTAATTTCTCTTTCGCTCGTATTCTTGCACGTTTGGGGACTGATTGAACCTAAAATTTTAATTTTTTATTATTATATTTGGGTAATAGAATTGGCATTCTAGATTTTCGTTGGGTCTTTTCCGTTGAACAATCTCTTTGGATTTGTGAAGCAGATTAGGGATCGCTCTTTCAAAAATGAATTGTTTGGTTCCATATGGCCAATCCAAGTTTTTGGGTCACATTTTCTTCTCTCTAACCTCATCGTTTCCTTTGTGTGGGAATTTAATTGAAGGCTGTTTTTTTTCTCTTCTCTTTTTGTTTCTTTTTGGGTCTTATTAGCTAGCACTTTCTCAATTTCTTGGGGTTAAGAGAAGGGGTGTTCTAGCTTTAATTAGCCATACTCTTAGTAATACATTTTCAAGACGGAGAGCGTGTAGTGTTGTAGATGTGGGGGGGGGGGGGGGGGGGGGCATTTTCTCTCTTTCTCTCTTATTTAAGCAATTAGAATCTCATTTCCTGTTATTAATATTGTTTGGTTAATGCTCTTTCTTCATGATGGTACATTTATATTTTTGGATATTATGTGCTAGCCAAAACAATGAACCATAACTTTTTGGGTGTTGTTTCCATGTGACATTTTTCATTCATGTAATCACGGGTTTGAAAATGCAAAGTAAGGTTGCTTACTATAGACGCACAGAATGGGTCTGGCCCTTCACCAGGCCTGCGCGTAGTGGGAACTTTATAGCACTTGACTGCTCTTTTTTCTACTTTCCTTTTTTCCAAGTGGTTCATTGTTTTGTGTTTTGTATTGTCATGGTAAACCCTTAAATTTAAGTTCTACCATAGGATTGTTTCAGACTAATGAAAAATTATATACAAGTGATTTACTGAAACACTCTTGCATTTTTGTACGAAAGAAGCATTACTTTGTCTTTCATGATATACATTTCATAATTCAAGTAATTCATGCTTCCATTTTACTAACTATTCTCCAAATAGGGGGATATTCCTTCTTTAAAAGTTTTGTTTTAAAATTCTAATCAAAGCAATTGGACTGTGAATGTTTTGCTCACTCTAATACCTTTGCTCCATTTGTGACAAGCCTTGTTCTGTTGCTGGCTTGTGCCTACATGTGAATGTTTATGCCCAAGCCAAGTTGCACATGCTGACATAGTGACATGCAGCATCTCAGTTCATAATGCCTGGTGTATAGTGAGATGGGTTGCATGTGCTGGGCATGACCACATGGGGGAATGGGACTGTGCTTTTTGTTTTTTTATTTTTTTAATTTACACCAGGTCATGGGTTGGCCTATAGTTAGACAGACTGGGTTTTTAATGGATTAGAGATATAGAAACTCATGCCCATGTCTAAAAATAGGGTTATACTTGTTGGCTTGGAGCCCTAGGCTGGTATACACCGCTCCAGTTATCAGGTTGTATAAAGTTTCAATATGCCTTCAGAGCTGAAAACATGAAAAGCCCATTTGCATTTTTCGACTGACAAGGGTAAAAAGCTTTCCAGTTCAATTTTTGTTGAGATGTGGTTTACATCCAGGGATATTTTATGCTTGGTAGAAGTTCAGTGCTGAATCTTCAAGCAAATATGTATGTCTTTTTACCTTTGCTGGCAGAGGTGAAACTACATGTTGGGTACCCCTTTACCCAGAACTTCCAAAAATTTAGAAAACACCCTTATCTTTTATTTATTTTTATAAAATATAATTCGTACTCATCAAGAGTTAGAGTAAAATGCTATTTTAGTACCTAAAAGACACACTAGTAATCAATTTAGTTCCTTCCAAATTAGTTTTATCAATTTGATCTTTCAATGTTCAAATCTCTATATATTAGTTCCTCCATCAAGTTCAGTTCACGCTTCACACATCATTCGCCTTCATTATTTGGGTGGAGGGACTAAAATATTGGAACTTTGAACTTTGGATTAAATTGATTTGGTTGTGGTGTAATTCAAATTACCTGTTTTGCTGGATAGGATTTTATAATTGCTTCTTTACATTGCTTATCTAATGGTTTTCCCAAGGGCTTGTCATGTATTGGATCTTAAGGAATGTGAAGCATCATTTTTTTTTTTGATGTCTTATTAGAGAGAAAAGGGAGGGGTACGGCTACGATGAAGATAAGAAATCCTGCAAAGGAAGAAAGTCTGTACGCAAAATATGGAACATCATTTTGTATTTAAGTATTTATCTCTGAATTTTGTTCTTTGTTTCTTTTCTTTGTTGCATTATTTGTAGTAAGTTACTATTAAGTAATCGGAGCTTGCCAAGCTACACTAGGTCAGCTCTTAAAATGTTAATGTTACTGTATAAAGGGCTTATATTCTGCATTTATGGCCCCAGACTTTATTACCAAAGGACAAAGTTAAAAAATAATGAAACCACTTAGAGGTAATGAATACCTTTTTCATTTTTGGTTTTTGATAATAAAAAATAGAAGCATTTATTATGACTTACAATTTCTAGACTTCTGTTATAATATTTAAAATTCCAGGTACATGATATTTGTTTTATTGCATCCTCCAGAATCTTTCTGCTATATGATGTTGAGCACATTATGCAGAATTTTAGTGCATAGAAGAACTGGTACAGATGGCAGGACTTGTGTCTGGAGAGTTGTCACATCATGGAGCATCTGATGGAAACTCTTGTAAAAGTTCTAAGGACAATCAAGACGATGCATTAGGTCGATGGTATATGTATAGGAAAGAAATAGAGGAAAATTCCCCATCAAGAAAAGATGGAATTGACTTGAAGAAAGAGACATACCTGCGCAAGTCGTACTGCACATTCTTACAGGATTTAGGCATGAGACTTAAAGTGTGAGTTTGCTGATACTGATATTTTTACTAATATTTAATTATTACTTTCCAGATTCACATACTTCTTAGTTCTTACTGTGTGTTTGGGATTGCTCTGAGGGATTGTATGCTTCATCCTGTGCCTATTTTACATTCTCTCTCTCTCTCTCTCTCTGTCACTCTTCCAAACCTTTATATTCTCTCTATAGTTTCTCAACAGGAATTTTTCGTGTGAAACCTTTCCTAAATAATGTGGCTGTTTATCTGAATGATATACCCAACCAATGCAATCTTGTATTGCATGATATAATTATGAAAGCACTATGAGCATATGCATACTTATACTACTTTTGCAATTTGGTTGCCCCTTTTCTGTTTTACTTTCTTCTGAGGTAATTTTATAGTTATATATTTGGAGTCTTTGCAAGATAGACAGCAATCACCTTTTAAATGCACTTGGATTTTGTTGTTATGTTGTAAATATTTGTATGTTGTTGAAATTTGGTTGTAGTTTACATATTGATTGTAACTTTTACCCCCTGCAGGCCTCAGGTAACCATAGCAACAGCCATAATCTTTTGTCATCGGTTCTTTCTTCGACAATCTCATGCAAAGAATGACCGAAGGGTGGGTTGTTGCGCTTTGAAATAGATATATGTAGGCATTTTGCCTCTCCTCACCCGTTTTAATTTAGTGTGATATGTTTGTGCTCTTCAAATTGTGAATAACTGGTATATGGTTAAGTTAACAGACAAAATAAATATCATAATACAACCTAGAAGGTGGTTTATTTTGTGCGGAATTATTTTCAATGCTTGACATGCCTGGTTGGTAAATACTTGATGGATGGTTTTTGTATGTAATATTGACGTATTTTCAACTTCATAAAGCAAATGCTTTTTTTTTTTGTTTTTATTTTTTCCTTTTTATTTTAAGCAAAATAAACTAAGTTATTCTTTCTATTTACTTGCGATATGAATACCAATAAATTATGTTGTATTGTTGTATTTCTGTCTAAAGAAAATCATAATGAAAAACATGGAAGAACAATTTTATATACACAAGCTTTCAGAAATTTGAGTTTATTTGTATGAACTACATTATTAGTTGTATAATATATGCAAAAATTTTCATGATAACTGTTCCTGGAAAGTTTGACTGTAGGTCACATTGAAAATGTTTTGGGTCCATTCAGTCTGGAAAATTGTCTAAGGACTTCTACTTTTTAGAAAATGTTTCTATACTGAGTGCAGGATTTATTGTTCTTTAATAGGGATCTGTAATAAAGGATTTCTTTATCTGTTTTGCACAATATTTCTACTGTAGGTGAGTTTTCTACTTTGTACAAAATCTGCTCTAGTACAGGTCAATATTTCCATTTTAAGTGTAGTGGAAAGATTTGTAATTGTAGGTGAATGAATATTCTAATTTTACAAATTTTGGAGGTTGATGTTTCTGAATGTTGTATCTTTTTTCACAACTTTTTATTTCATTTAACATTTGTATTACTTGAGATTGGATAGTTGTGTGTCTAATATGAGCACACATGGAATATATTTATATTAACAAGTACTGAACCTAATCTATTGTATATAAGATGTGGGACTATTCTATTATATACACAGTACTACTTTAACATATTATTCTAACCTCCCCCTCAAGCTGGTGTGTATATATTGTGAGCTCCTAGCTTGGAGTTGACAAACTGCATCTTTTCTCGAATGAAGTGACAATTGATCTCTATATGCTTGGTTCTCTCATGAAATATAGGATTATATGATATATGTAGCGCAACTTGATTGTCACAAATGAGAGTCATGAGCTGTTTCTGTTCACAAAGATGGAGCTCCCGAATCAACTGCTTTAATCAGATTTGTTCGCAGGTGGCAGCTCCCATTGCACGATACTCGACCTTTGCACTGGATCGGGCGACAACAGTTTGTTTCTTACTCTTCCAAGAAATCATGTTTCCTCCAAAGACGATATAATAACCTGAAGTGTGGCGTCTATCCGAGGGTGATCTTGCCCAATTGGCATCTGAATAACCACAAATTTTTGTATGTCCTTGATCCGAATATAATAAGCCTTTCCTTGGTGCTCTTTTAATGTAGCATAGGATCCTCACAGTAGCATCCCAATGAGAATCACAAGGAGAGTCAAAAAACTGACTAGCCACACTAACAACAAAAGAGATGTCCGACCTAGTCACAGTGAGATAATTGCGTTTTCCAATCAACCTCCAATAACGTCCAGGATCAGGTAATGGCTCCCCTGTCCGGGCAATAATTTGATATTAGGATCCATGGGTGTATCAATTGGTATGCCCTGTCTAGACTGTACCACCTCAATCCCTAAGAAGTAAAGAAGCTTACCAAGATCCTTGTCAGAAATTGACTAAACAAATATTGTTTTAATTGGTCAATCCCAGCTTTATCACTTCCAGTAAGAATGATGTTATCGACATATACTAACAAATAGATGCACTTATCAGGAGATGTGTACCTATGAACACAGAATGATAAACCTCACTACGAATTAAGCCAAAAGCCTGAATGACAGAACTGAAACGGCTAAACCACGCCCGAGGAAACTGTTTGAGACCATATAAGGGCTTACGATGTCTACACACTATCCCAGACCCCCCCTGAGCAACAAAGCCAGGCGGTTGCTCCATGTAAACCTCTTCCTTTTTAATGTCCAGTTGTAGGAGTGGCCAGTGACGAACAGCAGTGAGAGCAAGAAATATGCGGACACCATCTTAGCGACAGGAGAGAACATGTCGCTATAGTCAAGGTGAGTAAAGCCTTTGGCAACTAAGCGTGCTTGAGACGGTCAACATGGCCATTAGGTCCAACCTTGACAGTAAAGATCCACCGACAACCAACAATAGACTTCACGGAGGAGCATGAATAAGATCCCAAGTGCCATTGGAATGAAGAGCGGCCATCTCATCAAGCATCGCTTGGCGCCACTGGGAAAATGCTTCACCTATGGTCTTGAGAATAGACACAAAAAAAAGACTAGAAATAAAGGTGAAATGAGGAATAGAAAGACGGTCATAGCTCTAAAAAGTATAAAGAAGATTAGGGTTATGAGTAGTGCATACACCTTTTTTTTGGGCAATGGGAAGAGCCTCTGGTGAAGGAGCCGGAGGGGAAGAGTCGATAGGAGAAGGCTATGAATCATCCAGGGTCAAGTCCGCACGAGGCACAGAGAGCAGCTAGGTACAAGGGCTTGCCAGGAGGAGCAGGGCGCGATAAGAGCCCACAGGATAAAGTTCCTTTCAAATACTAAAGTATGCGCTTTACAATTTTCCAATGATCTTCCAATGGCGGAGACAAAAATTGACACACTTTGTTGACGCTGAAAGCAATATTTGGCCCTAGTGAGGGTGGCATATTGGAGTGCTCCAACAATGGATCTACACAGGAATGGGTCTGGAACATAATCAACCCTGTACTTGCTATGTTTGTGTCCACTAGGAATAGGTATATAGATGTCTTTGGCTTCAGTTAGACTAGCTTTTGCAAGGAGGTTCTTGATGTATTTTGATTGGACAACAAGATTTTCCCTTTTGGAAGCTGTTTGACTTCTATACCAAGGAAATATTCCAATGCTCCCAATTGCTTCAAAGCAATTTTGGAATGTAATTTCCTAATTAGTTGCTGTATCAGTGTGGGATTAGTGATTGTAATATTGTCCATATAGACTAGGATGTAGGTTGAGTGGACACCGGCCTGAAGGATGAATAGGGAGGGATCACTTTTGCTGGATTGAAATCCAAGTTGCAAAAGAGCGTGACAACTTCTCAAACTAGCTCTAGGAGGTTTTTTTGAGACCATAGAGGTCTTCGTGAAGTTTGCACACTAGATACTTGTCAGCTACTTCAAAGCCGTGTGGTTGAGACATGTAGACTTCCTGAATAAGGTCCATATTCTAGAAGGCATTGTTGACATCTAATTGTTGTAAGGGCCTACCATTAGTTAAACCCAAGGTCAACATAATTTGGATAGTGACGACTTTGACTACAGGAGAAAATGTTTCATTATAGTCAATT
This sequence comes from Gastrolobium bilobum, assembly GCF_033153095.1. Classification (NCBI taxonomy): domain Eukaryota; kingdom Viridiplantae; phylum Streptophyta; class Magnoliopsida; order Fabales; family Fabaceae; genus Gastrolobium; species Gastrolobium bilobum. The sequence goes on from NW_026896549.1 coordinate 22,627, forward strand.
TCATGTTTTTGGTGAAAGCCTTTAGTCACTAGCCTTGCATTGTACTTGTTTACCGAGCCATTGGGGTTTTCTTTGATTTTGAAAACCCATTTGCATTCAATTGGCTTATGAGGAGGAGGTAATGGCTCCAAGTTTGACGAGCTGTATATTTTTGCTGCAAAGCCTGAAACCAAAGAGGATCTGGAAAAGCTTGCTTAACACTAATTGGCTCTATCTGGGCTGTAAGAAGGGGCAGTTCCTTTGAATATAGTAGGGATTGAGTGACTAGGTGAGGGAGTGCATACATATTCTGGCCTGAAGAGGATGAAGGGGTAGGAATAAAAGAGGTAGCTGAGGCAGGGTCAATGTGATTGAGGAAGGTGGGGTTTGAGGTTGAGGAGACCAACTTGGTGAGGACTGGCTTTGAGGGGATTGACTATGAGCTCGAGGAGACTGACTTGGCGAGGGTTGTCTTGAATTAGAGTGACTTTCAGAGGAATGACTTGGTGAGGATTGACTGTGTGTGGATTGAGATTGTGGAGGAGAAGAGGGCTGATTTGAGTGACCATGTGAGGAACTTGACTGTTCAGATTCAGAATGATCACTTGAGGAGGAAGCATCTGATGTAGGGTGATCAAAAGGGGAACATGCTGCACAAAATTCATTTGATGTTTTGTTTTTAAATGGGACATTTCATTTTTGAAGTACAATTTTGAGGACTTCAAATCTAGATGGGCCTAAGGGTTGCTATTTACATTTGTCTCAAGATTACTGTTTTCATTTGACTTAGGATCAGAAAAATTACGAGACAAAATACAAGGCCTATGGATAGAATGACTAGTTCAACTAGGTATAACATCATTACATTTATTGTCATTACAAATAATAGAGGACACAACATTAGAAGGTGAAGCCCCAGTAGGTAGCTGAAGTCCATTGAATTTGTACAAGCCATCTGGTTCAAGATAGCCTTGAAGAAGGACCTCATCTAATTAAGTTTTTAGTTATGAAGGGAGCAAGAAGAAGGTTATGTAAATGTAAGGCACTGTGGATTTAAAGGAGAACATAATTGATCGGAGCCAAGAGAAGTAATGTGCAAACCTTGGCCATTACTAGCAAAAATTTTATCTGGTCCAGTGAATTGCAAGCTTTGCATTTTGAGGATCGACAATGACATGATGGGAGGTTCGTGAGTCTGGGTACCAGTCTAAAGCTGCTGGTGGATCAGCAGTGGTAATGAGTTAATGACATAGGTCCGTGAAGTAGATGCTCTTAAAAAAAGTAGAGAGTTGTTTGCTTGACGAAACTAAGGCGGTGTTTGAGTGGATTCTGTCTAGTACCTAGGTGGTGGTGGAGGTTGAATTGTTGCGGTTGTTGCCCCTACTGTTGCCAAACGAAAGGTGGGGTAGGTTGGTTTTAGGTGTTCGGGTATACAGAGATAGGGTAACATTGATTTGGGGCAAAAAGGAGGAGTCAAACATGAGCCAACAAGTTTAGACTTCATGGCCCAATTTCCAACATAGTTGGCATTGAATGAAGGACCTTCCACTGCGTCTTCCATGGTTCCGGTCGCCACACCCACTGCGTCCTCAACTGCGCTCAGGATAAGGGACATTGTTTGAGCTATCATCACTGCCTTGGAATTTGGTTAGAGGAAGATAGCTCTAGTTTTTAGGTTGGACCGCATATCTTTTGCTCATGTGATCCTGGAACAGGTGCAAACAAAGGATTTGTTTTTGTGACTTTCAGCGCAGCACTCTGGACCATATTGACTGAATTAGTCAAGATGCTGTCGCATTGCTTGATGAACCTAGCTTCTTGAGCTAGGAGCTGTCTTTCAAAGTCATCAAGAGTGCTTGGAGTCTCTTGTCCTTGAATATGTCATGCACTGATTGTACTCCTCTGGGAGTCCTTCATGAGCGATTTCGATCTGGCTTGATTCAGTTATTGGATCTCCAATAGCTCCATGTGTGTAATTGATGGGCCTGAAAGTGGTGAGTGTGTTAGTTAGTTTGTTAGGGAAATCTTCTAGAATATTCTTAGAGGAGGAAATAAAAGGAGAGGGAATGTGTGGAGTGGGGTAGGCATGTATTGAGTGATGAGTGGGGAATTTGGGGATCTCTTGGAGCCTAGGGTAGTTGGTTCTAAGGGTGAGTTTATTAGCATATAAGCAACTAAGGCTTTGTATTAGTTTACTAGTTTTACTGTACTGCTGTAGTATTGTCCCTATGGTGTGTCACACACCTGATTATTACTCATTCTGTTAGAGTTTGGCTCTGTTAGAGTTTGTTACAGATTGTTAGGATTGGTTAGTTGCTGAGTCAGCAACACCTGATCTATAAATAGATCTCTCTCTGTATCAGTTCATAATTCAATATACATTTTACATCAGAATCATATCAATACTTCTCTCTCTCTCTCTCCCTTTCTCTTCCGTGTTCATCTCTATTATGGTATCAGAGCCTTCGATCTGAAGGCCTGATCCATATAGAGCCTATTCATGTCTTCCGCTTCGGATTCACCTTCCTCTAATCGAGAATCTTCACATCACGAATCTTCATCTCATCCATCGTCACATGCAAAATCAGCTTCGAAGATGGAGAACAAAGCTCCACAACTGTTCAATCAACAGATAACAGTGAAATTGACGGAAGAAAATTACTTGCTATGGAATCAAATTGTAGATCCAATCATCACGTCACATCAGATGCATCGTTTCTTGGTTAATCCTAAGATACCTCTTCAATTTCTGTCAGAAGATGATCGAATCAGTGATGTCCAGAATCCTGAGTATGTGGAATGGATAACACAAGACTCAATGCTTCTGTCTTGGCTTCTTTCAACCGTTTCAGAATCGATTCTGAACGAGATATTAGGAGTAAAGTTTTCATATGAAGCGTGGGACAAAATACACAAATTGTTCCAAGGAATGATGAAATCAAAAGCAAGGTTGCTGAGATCTGAATTACACGCCATCAAAAAAGGATCAAAGACTGTGAAGGAGTTCCTTTCTCGAATCAAAGGTATTTGCAATTCTCTCAAGTCAATAGGAAGTCCAGTTAGTAATGAAGAGTGTTCAGATATTATACTTGGAGGATTACCAGCTGAATACATGGCGTTTATTGCATCTGTTCATGCGCGCGAAAATGCTTACTCCGTTGAAGATTTGAGTATTCAATTGATGACTCATGAACAAATACTAATGAGACAATCAGAGGCGTTGATTTCAGAATCTGCAGCAGTGAATTTGACTCAGCACAATTCAGAAGCTGGAAAACAGAGTAACAATAGCAATGCTGTGAACAGTGACACTCTGTTTGCCCCTGTTTTACGTAACCAGGAACAGAGTACTGGTTTTCACAACTCCAGTCCTTGAGGTCTTTGTGTGTTTTATTTTTGTTTTAGTATTTGTAAAATGAGGCTATGCCTCTGATGATTTAGTAAATACAGTATTATTTTTCTGGGTTCCACTAGTAAGCAAGCAGTTAATGCAAAAAATGTACTCCTAAATTTCTTTGTCACCTTTCTTGATGTTATGAAGCTCGTATTTGACTTTCATCAGAGTTCAAATGATTGTGGATCTTGTCCTAAGCCTGTTAAGAATGCTTCACACCAAGAATTTTGGTTGGAACTTCTTCTGAGAGCAAATAAAGTAATCATGTGAGCAGCATTTGATCAAATTTCTCCCAGTTTGTATACGCTGGTTTGATTCTTCCACTGACGTGATCTTCGGAGTTGAAACAAATTGGAGTTTGTTGATTGACAAGGAATTGCTGAAGTTGATGCGCTTGGATAGGAGGCTCTACGAGCTGCTTTTGTAGGAGAAAGTTTTTGTTACTCAACTTCACCGAATGCTGTTAGAGAAAATCAGAGGCAATCTTTGTTCACTTGATATGGAAGATGCGGTATCGATGGTGTTTGTGGAAGACATGGCTGAAGAATGGATCAGGGTGTTAGATTTGGAGCTCTGATACCATAAAACAGTGGGAGAGAAAATGAAGAAAAGGGAAAGAAAGAGAGAGAAAAAGGAGAATGAGGGTTTCTTGATTAATTTTTAAGTTACTGTTCTAAATCTCAGAACAGGTATATATATAGCCATAATCAGGCTTGCTGAGCAAGTTTCATTCAATAACCAAGTGTAACTGAATACAACTAATGCCAGGCTGGCATAACAGAACTATTACAAGGTTACACACAAACTATTCTGGGTTCTGCAGTGCAGTAGTACTGCGCTACTAACATAGCTAATTATACACGAGAGACTACTACTCTATTATAGTTATGTTCCAACTTTATATTAAGAAAATGATAGATGTAAAAGTACTATAAACTGAAAGACTACTTGATAAGAATCTCATATTTCACTTGATGAACATCTTTTGCAGACCATTGCAACAGTCTGTATGTTCCTTGCTGGGAAGGTTGAAGAGACTCCTCGTCCACTAAAGGATGTTATTCTTGTTTCTTATGAAATCATTCACAAGAAGGATCCTGCAGCTGCACAGAGGATAAAACAGAAGGTGTTCTATTACTGATGGTGCTTCGACCTATCTCCAGCCATTCTTTCTCACTGTCTATCTTTCTCCAATTCTTGTCTAAAGTGGAGTAGTTTTCTTTTCTATTTGCTGCAAGACTGGGCCTCCGTCTAACTTGTCAGTTTTTAGTCAATACATCATCTATCTAAGTTATAATGCGTGGAAAAACATTGTAGTTGTGGCCTCAATATTGAAATCCTATAAAATCATTATCTGGCTTGTAAATTATGAAAAGTTTTCAAATGATTTTTATTCATGTGCTTAGTTACTACTTAATTAGTACTGGTTGCCTAGAATTTTATCATGTAGCAAACATTCTTCTCTGTACCCCGTTCTATTGGATAGTTTATCTGATTCCATTCATTTTACTCCAACTGCTGTTTATTGGTAAAGTAACTCGTTGGCACCTTCTGGACTTCCATTTTTATTTGCCCCGTGCTTTATATTCTGTTTCTATTTCTTTAACCCTGAATACATTTACATTTGTTTAGTAGTATTCGTAAATGATGCAGGAAGTATATGAGCAGCAGAAAGAATTAATTTTACTTGGAGAGAGGGTTGTACTTGCTACATTAGGTTTTGACCTGAATGTTCAACATCCATATAAGCCCCTTGTCGAGGCCATAAAGAAGTTCAATGTTGCAAAGAATGCCCTTGCACAAGTTGCGTGGAACTTTGTTAATGATGGGTATGATAAAGTTGCCATTTGTTCTAATTTATCTTCGTTGAATTTATTTTAGTAATATATTTGTTCACACAACTGGAAAGTGGCTTTCAGGCTGAGGACTTCGCTCTGCCTGCAATTTAAGCCACATCATATTGCAGCAGGCGCCATTTTTCTTGCTGCCAAGTTCCTGAAAGTGAAGCTTCCATCAGATGGTGAGAAGGTTTGGTGGCAAGAGTTTGATGTCACCCCACGCCAGTTGGAGGGTTGGTGCCGTCCCCTCAATTCGTTTGCATGCTAAGAAAGTTGACCGAATTGGATAGCCTTTTATGTTCCCATGGCTCAATGCATTATGATAATTTCTGCCATTGTCACGTGTCTGGATGGTTTTATTCCCCTTTCCTGATCAAGTTAGGCATTTTCGTTAGAGAACAAACCCAGTTTTATGCTATGGGTAGTTTGCTGTTAAACAATAGGCTGTCCTTTTGTGTCCCACTAGCTGAATGTTTCTGTATATCCTTCTGAATCCTTGTGGTTATTTTCTCTTGCAGAGGTTAGTAATCAAATGTTGGAACTCTACGAGCAGAATAGAATTCCCCTATCACAAGGAAGTGAAGTAGAAGGGAGTGCTGGTGGGGGAACAAGAGCTGCTACAAAGGCTCCTGCTGCAAATGAGGAGCAGGCCTCAAAACAAATATCATCCCATGCAGCCCCCCACCACTTGTCTGCAGAAAATAACGTGGTGCTGCTAAGAGGAACCGAAAACCAAAGCAATGATGGGAGTGCAGAAATGGGAAGCGACATTACTGATCACAAGATGGACTTGGAAATTAGGGAGTCTCAGAACTCAGAACAGTTGCCTCAGAAAGATAACAAGAGAGAAGGGGATAATAGAACTAAATATGGGACTGAACGAATTGTTGCAGGGGACCAAGATAGAACAGTTGGGACTAAGGAAGCTGCAGAAGTAGGAGGGAGGGAGGATTCAGCATTACACAACTCTAGCTGCAATGTTGGTCGAAATTTGGAGCTACGGGAAGGGGCACTTGGTCAGTCACCCAAAGAAGCAATCAAGATGATTGACAAGGACAAAGTGAAGGCTGCATTGGAAAAAAGGAGAAAGGAGCGAGGGGAAATGGCATTAAAGAAAGATGTAATGGATGAGGATGATCTCATTGAGAGGGAGCTAGAAGATGGAGTTGAGTTAGCAGTTGAGGATGAGAAAAATAAGCGCGAGAGAAGACAGAACTGGTCTAAGCCTGATGATGAAGATCATGGTAAGGATCATGAGGAAACTAGAGATGGGAGACAAATTGGCATTAAGGTGCAGTTACAGAAAGACATGGATGTAGACAATGCAGAAGAAGGGGAGATGATAGACGATGCTTCATCCTTGTTGAACAATCGCAAGAGAAAGATGGGGAGCCCTCCAGCTAGGCAACCAGAGATGAAAAAGAGGCTCGATTCTAGTAATCACAATGATCTTGCTGAAGAAGGTAACGGGATGGGTAGAGTTGGTCATGCAGACAGGGAACAAACAAGGGATGAAGAGGAAAATCATTTTTGAGGTGAATATTTTACTGTCCTTTGTTTGGTTATTGTGATTTGGCTAATTGGTTGCCAATGAATTGATGATTCTGGATGCTCTTGTTTGCTTTAGACATTTCTTATTTAAGGAACTGGATGCCTCAATTTTGGTAGTGCCATTAAAAGTTTATGCTTTTTATATTTTTGCTGGTTATGAAAAGCTTATGAAGCTATTTAATACATATAAGGGGAATAATAAGTTTTATATCAAATTTTAATTATTGATTCATGTAAGGAGATAGTTATTCCTTGTCTAAGGAGATAGTTATTACAACAGCACCCGCTAACTACTGTAAACTTAAATGAATTTCTAAAAAGTTTCCATGAAAACAAAATGACTACTACATAATTGAAGAGTTTAAATGGTAAAAGCTTTAGAAAAACTATTTAAGCATGAACCAGTAATTAGTAAATAGGTTAGATAAAATCCCTGTACATAGGATTTAGGGTTTCCAAGAAAAGAAAAATCAAAGTTTAACTTTACTATTACAACTAAAAAGAATCCAAACACTTTAGTCCTTAGATTGGTCTCAAGATATGCCTCATCCAACGTTGTAAGATAACAAAACTTGAAAGATCCTTTGACCAACATAAAAGAAACAAGAACCAAAAATAAGAAACTCAGGGTCTATGAAGAACGTGTTTTTGTTTTTAAAGCTGTTTTGAATATAAATTTTGAGAACTGATTTTGAGAGTAAAAGAATAATAAAACTTGAATGAGTATAGTTTAAAGTTATAAAAAGTTTTAATTATTTACGAAAATGCCATTAATAAAATTTTATAATTACAAGATTGCTGCTGTAAAGTAATTTAAAATTAAAAAAGATATTAAATTTATTTACATAATTGTCATTAATGAATTCTTATATTTATAAGATTGTCACCGCAAAAAGAATTCGTATTCATTATATTAGATAATAAATTTGGACGTGAATCCAGAAAAGAGGATGCAAGTTTGATTGTTTCTCTGTTAATTAGGCAGTAGGGTATTTGTTAGCACTTATCAGGTGTTTATTACAGATTAGTTACACGGTTTGTTATTCATTTTGTAAGTGGATGTGGGATACGCTTAATTATAGCTGAGCCTGAGCGTATAGTAAGTTTAGTAACTTGTTTCCAATAATAAGTTAGTAACTTATTTACTCCATCTAGCACGAAATTTGTTTCAATACTTCTATACTACTATGGACTCGTGTATCACTCACTAAAATTAAAAAAAATGATTTATTTACCTTTATTAAGTCCTACTTATTTCTAATCCCAATACATGAATCATTTTTCATCTTCAACCACAACTTGCGATCCCATAGATCCAACAGTCCAATTTTCAGGGGCCGTCATCAGACGCACAATTGTTACAAAAAAAAGTCAAATGGAGCGAGAGAACAAAGCCACATTAATACTAAAAACTTGAAAATGATATATTGTACAGCAATACTCCAACATTACACAGAAGCAGCAATACTTTCTAAAATATAAGTAAATGCCAAAAAAGAGCATCTCCCTTGTAAACTGCAAAAAGTGAAGTGACAGCATATCACTAGAACAACAATAGAAAACTCCATGCAATCTTTCGCCACAACAATCCAACCATACAATTAAGCTTACCCTTCATATAATGTCAAGTGATATATATATATATTATATTATATATTTACACCATATGTCGCCAATGAGAAATCTATTTTCCAAACCAAATTAACTAAGCGGGCGAAGTACCTCCGCCACAGCCCTTTTCACCATCGCCCCGCCACCACTTCTTCTAGAAGTTTAGTTCTACCCTACTAAAATGAAAGTATATATATATATATATAAGACATTACTTTAGAAAATAATGTCTTCCTTGTTTTGTTTTGTAATTTTTTCATGATCTAAATAGGTACTAGTATAATAATAATAATGATGATAATAGTAATAATTATTATTAGCATTACCACATTGAATCACCATAATTGGCGTGGTCCACCACCATGTCCATGTCAAACATAGGCTTGGATTGTGATGGAGAGCCAGTATTGGTTGGGCTAGTGGGGCTATGGGCTGGGTTCCATAGTGATGCACTCTGGCGTACCCTTAGGTGCACTGCTTCAGCTTGGGTCACGGCCAATTGGGTCTGAAGCATATCAATTTGTTTCTGAAGAGAAGAGATGGCCCCTACACAGCCATACACAGGGTCTCTCACTCTTGCATTCGCTTCATACACCATGCTACTCACTGCATCCCCTCGCTGATGCTCTGGTAAGTCCTGCAAACAGTGCAATTTGCACTTTAGTAGTATTGTATTACATTCCTAACATGATTCTCTCACGTCAAGATTCCTTTGACGTGTGACACATTTATCTTGTTCTGAAATTAAATTTTTTATTAAAAAAAAAGGGTAATAAGGATTTAGCTTTAAATCACTGGGTCACTGAGACTTTGATATCGTGTCATAAACCATCTCTTCCAAAAAAATTTAAGTCATTGGGTAATAGCATCAAGATGACATAAAATATTGCATATTATAAATGAAAAAAGTGTGTATCATTTTTAAAGGATGTAAAGTTATATCATTTTAAGTGAGAGAAAGAGATAGATCATGGAGGAGAGAGAGTGGACAAAAAATAAATAAATAAAGGTATGAGTCTCACTTCTTTGTGAGAATAAAATGACACAAGTTATGTCATTTAAAATAACAAATATTTTTTTCATTATAAATATCAAGAATTAATTAAACCTAAAAACTTAATTGTTAGATGAATGCCCTATTAATAATTTTATATTATATTTTCTTATATATAATGTCAAATAATCAATCCAACTTCAAAATTTAAGTTATTGAGTGAAAATTACATTAATGATTTTATATTTTGAGAATGATATAAGTTAATTTTATTCTATGATAGATTAAATAATATTACACAGACAGCTTCACGTGGTACAGAAACAGCATGTTACTTCAAACATTTTTTTTTTTATGACAATAGAAAGTGTAGATCTTGCGTTTTTATGTTCAGTGACCTATTCTCAAACGTGATTCTCAAAATCACGTTACTTGTGAAGTTACACTTTGTGCTTGACCCTGACTTTGGGTGGCAAACCACGTTTAGAAGCTCCCATTGGGTCGCCCAATACACGATGAAGAAAGAAATACAAATCAATAAAATCTCAAACAAATAAACAAGTGTAGTGCTATACATCAACTTTTTCAAAGAATTATTATTATTATTATTATTCATTTGTCTTATTCTTTTTTTATTTTTTAATGGACCTCACATGGCAGACCGAAAGATGAGACTGACATAAGATTGAAATATGAAGAAATGGAAAAGCAAACAAATGAGATAAGGACATACGATGGGAGGTTTGAACGCGCCGAATGCCTAATCTTCTCTGCCTTTTCTGATTTTTCAATGGTCACTTGGAAAAAAAGCCATGTCGGATATGTGGCTTTTGGGTTCCTCCAACAATAGTTTAACATTTTCTCAAGAAATGTTCAAATCAAGACATAGCACCACTATGTAAATATCAAACTCATTTTGGAAAAAAAAATTATATATATATTTTCTTCTACATTATCTTTTCTCAAATGGGAGAAAATCTGGGGGAAAAAATACTACTTTTGGATAGATTTTATATCCAAATAATTTTAACATTTCCTTGAAAGTGCCACAAATTTTGTGTAGATACATCTGGTGTCTTCCATGCTTATAAAGGGTTTTCTACTTGCACAAATACCTATAAAAGTTCTATATATGTATATGTGTTTAAGGCCATGGAACTGGTGAAGGCTAGCTAGGGAAACATATCACAAACAACATGACAAAGATATGTTTTTTTAAATCATCTTGAAATTGAGATTTAAAAAAAAGAAGAAAAAAGAAGAAGCTAATGTTGAGATTTAAAAAGGAAATTAAGAATGAACCATGTTAAACCCTTTTTTTTTTTTTGGTAAATTGCCAGGAGGTATCCCCATTCAACCTTCTACCATGCCCTCTTTTGACTTATATTCTGGCCCCAAAAATTTTCCAAGAAACTGTTTGAGGCAGAGTTTGATCCCTGCACCAAGCAATCCCTTGGGAGCTCAGCTGCCAACTGAGCTACCCTTGGATTTTTTTTTTTTTTTTTTTTTTTTAAGTTAGGAGAAAATGAGTGTGGGGATGCACTTGTGGTCAAAAGCGCTTTTGCAACTGATTTTTTGTTTTTTCATCTTTCTACCAAAGATACCCGATGAACTCGTTAAGTGCCTTCAACATATACAAAAATTAACAGCCGCCTAATTGAGTTTGTGTTCTTATGAGGAGCGTTGGGGATTTACGACTAGTTTCTCGATAAAAATGTCACAGAAATATTTCTATTCAATTTTTGTGATGAAAAATCATGGGTCAAATTTAAATAATATTTAAAACATTTATTTTATGTGCGTATATAAGTTGTATTTAAAAATCTTATTTGATATAATAAGTAACACTATATTCAAAGAAACAATATATATAAGTAGTTGAAATAAACAAATATAGAAGGTTTTATTTTATAATTCATTCGGTGGTCATGTGCTTAATATATTTTTAACAAATTTTTATTTAATTTTATTCTCATCATGTACGCATCAATCTTATCACAACTGCCACCAAATTTTTATTTAATTACTCTTCATATCCATAAATTTTGTACCTATAAATATACTCAAGAATGAGAGTAAGATTTTTTATTGTTATATAATTATATTGGTGTAATCAATTTTAGAAGTTGATTTTATTTATATTTAACTTCCTTAATTATTTAGTTATGTGAATCATTAAAGGCAAACAGATCAATAATTAACAATAAATATAAGATTTTTTATTTTTACGCTGCACAAATCTTGACACACATCAATCTTATTATCACTACCACAAAATCCTTATTCTTGTTTTTTAAAATGAAAATTCTTAATTCATGGGATATGACTTAGATATTTGCCATTTTTGACGCCACAGTTCTTTAATATAATTTTTGTTAAATTCTAAATGAGTCTTACTTAATAACCTAAACTAATTATTCTCTATTTGATGATGTAAAAATTATCTGGCAAATAATAAAAATTATATTAAAAAGAATATGAAAAAATATGTTTGCTAACTAATATAAGAGGGAAAAAAGTGGCAAAAGTAAGTACCATTGATTGAACAAGACAAGTTGACTAAGTGTAGTTGCAGCCATTTGAAAGAAAATAATTAAGAGAGGAATGAGTGAAACCTGAAGCATCTTGTTGACATTGCTAGCACCAAAAACCTTGTGCACATTAGCAAACTTCTGAGGCTCATCCGCTGGGAAATAAGGAGCAAAAACACAATCCTGAGCACACCTTCTCCGAAGGAGCTTGCATGCAGCACAGGGTGAGGGTGCACCCTGTTTCCTACCACCCTCTTTCATCGATATATCCTACAATTATATATATATATATATATATATGTTTCCCTTTCAAATTATATTTCCTAATAAGACATGAGAAGGGTAGTGGAAGATGAAGAAGTATATATAGCAAGAAATTAATAAAAGTGAAGAAGACAAAGTGGGAGATAAGAGAAGGAGAGGGCGTGTGGCGGGTAATGAATGAATTGAGAGCAAGAGTGGCCTGCTCTGCTTAATATAAAAAGCAAAAAGTGAAGGGCACCACTACCACCAAAACATGATTCCATGTACATTTTATGTGGGTCCAATCTATAAAATAAACACCTTTCGTCTTCAGATTTTGATAGAAAAAAAAAATATTTCCCTTGATGTGACACCGGGTCACAAACATCTCCTATGGTTCTGTTTTTCGTTTTCTATATTTGCAACTGAACGTGCATTAGGATTTTTTGTTTTAAAAAAATATATTCAGTGTTAAGGAGGGAAAAATAATGAAACAGGTATTAAGGCGAAAATTTCTTTAAAAAAAAAAAGTAAAGATAAGACATAGAAGTAAGATAAAAGATAGAGTTAAGGTCAAAAGAAAGAATGCGGCCTGAAAAATTCAAATATTATAAATTAAATAATAAAATACGAAAAAACAATCTTTTTGAACATATTTATGAAATGTATAGCAATCAATCCATTGATGTCAAAATAGAGTGTGATTGGTCACGCCTAAAAAAGGGAGCATTAGGATGCTAAGTCGCACTCAAATTTGGAGGCGACTCACTTAGGTGATGACACGTGATATAAAATTTTTAACAATTTTTATTGTAAAATTTTGAAAGACTATAACTTTTGATTCGGGTGTTCGAATCATATGTTTTTTTTTTATTCCTTGTAACTTTTTGATGCGACCGGTCTGTCCTATTTTTGGTACAACTGGTTGCTATATGTTCGTAAATAAATTTAAAAATATTTCTTTTTCATATTTTATTATTTAATTTGTAATATTTAATTTTTTTTTTTGCCAAAGAATGTGGACGTACTATGGCCAGAAGTATCTTATTTTTTTGCAAAAGATAGAGGTGACTTTTTTTTGAATAAACTATATATATCTTTCACGGAAGAAAATTCTGTTCAGGGCAGGTCTAGGGTTAACGCTTTAAATTCATTCCAAAGATGGTAATGGGAGAATAGAATACATGTTCTAATCCTCATCTGCTTAGCTTCTATATGCCAACTGAGTTACCATCATTTGGTAGATAAAAGAGAACTTTTATTCACTGAAATTAATTAGTCAAAATAGAAAAAGACAATTAGTAAAAAGGGACAACCAAATTCTCACCCAGCACGCAAAAAGAGTGAGAGTGAATGAAAGTAATTTGAAGAAATAGGATTAGGAGTAGTATAAAAGATAAAGAAGTTGTTTCCAAAAAAAAAAAAAGAAAAGATAAAGAAGGTTAAAAAAAATGAATGGGGACTATATATGGTCAGAGTACTGTAAGTAATCTTATTTTTTTCCAAAGATGGGGAGGACTTTTAATCACCTGACGTTAGAAAAGAGAGGGAAAAAGAAACATTGAATAACGTATAGTAGTGTACGTGAATAACATTATTGAAACTAAAATGTCCTGTGAAGAGTGTGAAAGGAGAAAGAAATAGAAAGACAGGGTTGGGCAGGGAAGGTAAACTAAAGCAATACATTGAATAGTGTTTTTAACCTCTTTGCTATACCTACCAACATCAACAGAACTATATAAGTGCATGAAAATGAGGTTTTGTCCTGTAGAAAAACTTTCTCATAATTAGATGCTTAATGCCAAGGCCTTTGAGTTATGGATCCAATAATAATTTTTCAGTCAAATGAGGACTATTGGTGGTTGGTCAATGACTATGCTTCAGGGACACTATATATATAGGCTTCCACTGCCCTAAAAGGACATGCACCCAAGTCCTAATGATATTAATATATGTCCTTTTGGATCTTCAAAGAAATTAATTAATAAATAAATAGCTAACATGGAACAATGCTAAAATGCGTATAGATTTTATTTTCCCCTCTAAAAGTTTACATAGGATTTTAATAAAAATAAAAATAATTATATCAGCAGCGCTGTACATGTACGTAGGTTGTTCTAATTTAATATTTTGTATATTTTTTGTAATTGAATCTTCGAAATACGACCGAATAATCACAAACACAATTGCAAAACATAAAAGAGAGAATGAAAGAAAGAATTGAGATACAAACTTACCCAGTTTCACCAATATGAACTACATCACTATATTATTATCATCCATATTGATTACAAAGCTCTTTATTTATAAGGGAAATATAAATAGACTCAAAATTTCCAAGTAACAATTACTATATCCATATGGCCAAGCCTAAATTATTAAAAAATAAAATAAAATAAAATTGAGGTCACGCAGTACCAAGTCTCCACAATTCCAGGGGCATTGCTCCCTGCATATTCCTGTCGTGGAGGCTCTTTTGGGGCAAAACTCCCCTTGGCTTTCTCTATATCCAGCCAATAAAAAAAATCTTATGAATACGAAATATGAGCGAAACCCATCCCAACAATAAAAAAATGCAGTGCATTTTTTATGAGCATTGAGATGGACAAGTTAGCCAGTAATAATTAATAAAAGATTCATCCTGCAGGCAATCATTAAAATCCTACAAATTGAGCTTGGGTACACGAATAACAAAATAATTACTTACAACGTCAAGCTGTTGGCACGAAGTATGAACTATCAAGTGACCATAGCAAGGTCAAGTAACATGCTTCTTATTATTTAGTTGAATCCATTAAAAGAAATAAATATTTCCTCTTGTTTAGCATAGACTCTATATATACAAGATACCTTGTGAATCAAAATTTTCTTTCCAAAGAAGAGAGGATCATGTTCACATAAGGAATGAAGATGCTTTCAAGTAGTGGTCTACTTTTTCAGATAGATGAAAATCCACTAGTAATATTGCCGCATAATCGAGTATTGAGATTTAGTATGATAAATATTTGTAGTAATGTGGAAAATAGAAGTTTTCATTTCAAAAGGTTTGTTTTTGTTTGAAAAATCTCCTTATATTAACTAGGACAATAAATGAACATATATAATTTATTTTAGTTTAGATAAAAATAAATAATTCACATCAAATTAAACATACAAGAAAAAAAAAGCATGACCTAATCCTAAAAAAATTTAAGGTTTTGAAATTGTGACAATAATTTTACAAGTTACATACTAGTTTCAAGCAACCTACGTACCATAACTGTTCAAGAGTGCCGTTCAACGAATAAAATGGTTGCAGGCCATAAGAGGTGCCAAAAAGAATTCATAGGTAGGAAAATATTTTTGTTATAGAATGATCGGTAAATTCTTTATTAAATATGAAAAAAAAATTATTTATATTACTCTTATATTTATGATTATATATATATATATATATATGGAAAAAGTATTTCTCCAGTCATCGGAGATAAAGTTATCTCCAGTGAGCTCAAAACGACGTCATTTTGGGTTATAAGATTAAAAAATTATAATGCTAAAGACTAATATAACCCTGCAATATATTATAATTATAAAAACACCTTAATTTTTGTCCCAAAACAACGTTGTTTTGAGTTCACTGGAGATAAATTTATCTCCGATGACTGGAGAAATCTTTTACCCTATATATATATATATGATAAAATTATTTTTGCAGTAACTTTACGTACAACAACGACAGGTGTATGGTTATGATTCCTGACATTTAATGCTTTCATCCTTTGTATAGTTATGATTTCCTATATTTAATGCTTTCAAGTATATATATGATAAATATTTGATTGCTGCACGTACAACAATGACAGAACAACAACTTTACGTACAACAACGACAGGTGTATGGTTATGATTCCTGACATTTAATGCTTTCATCTTTTGTATAGTTATGATTTCCTATATTTAATGTTTTCAAGTATATATATGATAAATATTTGATTGCTGCACGTACAACAACGACAAAAATGTAAACTTATACGTACAACAACGACAAAAATGTAAACATATATATATATATATATATATATATATATATATAGTAAACATTTCTGCAGCCACTTTAGATAAGCTTATCTACAACTACCCTTTATAACTATGTTCTCCCGGGAGAACATAGTTATAACATTAAAAGTTGATTTTTTTTTTCTCTCCTTATTTACTTTTCAGAACCAGTCTGCTGATGTGGAGAGAGAGAAAAAAAATAACTTTAATGTTATAACTATGTTCTCCCGGGAGAACATAGTTATAAATGAAAAGCTGTAAATAAGCTTATCTTAAGTGGCTGCAGAAATATATTTTCCTATATATATATATATATTTGGTAAGAGAATTAATATTCCGGTTGTAAAAAAAATTTACTCCGTAGGTAGGCAGTTAGGTAGGGCAATGATATCCAATTTTTCTTTTCTCAAAAATCAAACAATAACAAACCCGCCGTCTAGGACAACATAATTAGGTGTACTTTTATGGTCATGGCTGTGGAAGCATTTGAACATGGACGTGCCGCAGCCCTTGGTTATATAAGACCCTTAAGTGGGTGTTCCATGGTCAAAGTAAAAGTCATACAACTTACAAGACAGTTAAAACTATTATTCTCTTTGCGTTAGTTGGTTGGTTACTTTGAAATTTGTGATTTGACAAAAACGAAGCAACCCACTAAGATTTCAAACTTGGAAAGACAATGGCACATCTAATTCGATGCAAAGGGGACCCATTTCCAAAATACCTTCCTCTATGCCAAAAGCTTTCATATCTCCTTTAATTTCGTCCACAAAAACACACACACACAATAATGTACATAGCACTATCCTCACATAGAATTTTAAAAACAAATATATGGCAATGAATGGGCTGCAAAATTTTCCTCGAGTTAAGAAAACCTCAATTATATAATATTTGTTCCGTATTTTGTGGTCATCAAATACTAAAAGGAACGCTCGGCTACTAGTTACCCTCAATACCTAGTGTGGACTGTGGACCTATCTCCATGGAAGACACTTCCCTCTTCAAACCTAAAATAAAATAGCCTAAGCTACTTCTTCTCTCCAAAAATATAAGGGGAATATAAGAATAATATTGTAGAAAGGAAAATCTAGTCATGTTACAGATTATAACTATGTATTATGGATAGTACATAATTATAGTATTAAAACTATTTTTCCTTTCCGTACCATGTTAGCCGACATCCTTATGAGAATAGAGAAAAAAAACTTTTAATATTATAACTATTTATTATCCGTAATACACAGTTATATCTTTTTGCAAGACCAATTTTTTTCCTACAACATAATAGATTGCAAACCCAAAATATAAAGTTCTTAAAAACTTTTTTGATGATTGTTGAGAGAAAATTTGTCGAGTGAACCTGCCTAAGCTATAAAAATGTTATTTGAATTGATTTAAAAATAAAAATAGATGTTTGAAATAAATTAAGGAAAAAGTTCACTAATATCCATGTGATTTACTACCGAATCATCTATGTTCTGTGATTTTTTTTATTACATATGTCCCAATGTTTTGCAAAAGAGTATATTTTTTTATCACATATGCTCCAGTGATTTTTTACTTTTAACAAATCACAGGGGCATATGTTATAAAAAAAATCACAGGAGAATAGATGATTCTAAAGGCGTTTGGTAGAGGAGAAATGTTTTTTACTAGGAAAATATAATTACTAGGAATATGATGGTAAAGTGGATTTGGTAAGAAAGTTTAGAAAAAATTGTTTGGTAGGATAAAATATTACCGAAAAAATTGGTTTTAGTTTGCTAAGTCTATATATGTTTGGTTGAAAGTAAAATATAGATGAAAAAATATGATTAAATTATCACAACAACCCTTGAATAAAATAATATGGGAAAAATATGGTTTTAGTTTGCTGAATAGTTTTCCCCAACATCAGGATCATTTTGGTCTTCTTGCTTGGATTTCCACAACAACCCTTTTTGGATTCCCCAGCTATCAGCAAATACCATCTTGTAGGTGATTTTATTCAACAATGTTTTTTACATAAAAAAAAAAAATACTGGGCAAATAATTTTCTTAGCAAATTTTTTTAAAATCTGCTACCAAACATGGACATATAAAATTTCACTTACATTTGCCTAGGTATCTTCAACAAAAACTTGTACCAAACACATCCTAAAGCAAACCACAAGAGTATCGAAGAACTTTCCCATAAATTAAAGATTAATTGAATTGATTTTATTTAGTAATTTACTTTATCATCCTTATTTAAATTACGTTAAATGACTAAGCTAATAAGAATAAAAATGCTAATTTTAGCAATTAAAACTAAAATCAAATCAAATATATCCATTCGAATTTAAATAAATTTGAGCAAAATTCTATTTTTACGAACCTACAATAAAAGAATTTCTAAATCAAATCAATTCTTATTTTGCCACTTTTCAAACAAAGACTTTGGTTGTACCAAAAAGAAGAGTTTTACTTATAAATCAAATTAACTCTTAAAACATTTGATTTCAAAAAATATCACGATGCATGGTATGACTTGACCCATCACTTTTTACGAATGTCATTTTTTAATACGACCCGCTAACATAATGTAACGTCCCGAGCACTGACGAGGGAGGAGTGATCGCCGGTGCAAAGAGGCACGGATAAGGAGCGGCTCCTGACAGACTTCCAGTGGGGGGTTACATGCATGAATGAATCGAATCGACACCCGAAAGAGAGTGATTCTAAAGACTGTGCAGGTATGAGACTGCACAATTTGGGATAGCTTATAAGAATTAATTGGTACTACCTATACTAACAAGATGCATCTTCTTTTCAGTAGCCCAGAACGGAAGAACTCCATAGTTAAGCGTGCTTGATTTGGAGCAATTCTGGGATGGGTGACCTCTGGGAAGTTTTCCCAGGAAGTGTGCGAGTGAGAAAAAAGCACACTGAAAAGTCTCGTGTTAGTATGTGGGGATAGTCATTGATTCTTGAAGTGGCCGTGCGTTACTAATGGTATCAAAGCAGGGCCTCTCTTCCAGTAAGGTGTGGTTCGAGGACGAACTAGGCGGAAGCTGGTGGGCATGTAACATCCCGAGCATCTTCTTTTCAATAGCCCGAAACGGAAGAATTCCATAATTAAGCGTGCTTGATTTGGAGCAATTCTGGGATGGGTGACCTCTGGAAAGTTTTCCCAGGAAGTGTGCGAGTGAGGAAAAAGCACACTGAAAAGTCTCGTGTTAGTATGTGGGGATAGTCATTGATTCTTGAAGCGGCCGGACGTTACTCATTCTTGAGTTGGCAAAAGTTGACTCGAATTGTGTCGTGTCGTGTATTAATCCGTGAACTCAAAATCTCCCCTCATTATTTTTTTCACAGGTTATTCGTGTTATGTCGTGTCGTAAACAAGTTATTCGTATCTTATCATATCGTATCGTGTCGACTTGCATAATAAACAACACAATTTGGGGTTGATAGATTATTCATGTCGTGTCAACCCTCATAATAAGTGATACACTATGAATTTGCGAGTTAATCGTGTCGTGTCAACCTGAAAAATAAGCAAATCGTGTTCGTGTTGAATATTTTAACTTGATTTCAAATTTGTATCATGTTCGTATTGAATTCGTGTTGTGTCATGTCAACTCAAATTGCCACCCCTACACTTCCATATTTCCGTAGATTTAAATTTACATATGCATGTTGGTCTAAGGGAACAAGTTAATGATAAAATCTACTAATAGTCTAATGGGATGTATAAAGAATCAATTCAACTCAAAAGCTTAAATTGATGGGTGAGGCTACATTAATGGTTTTATATATCTCTAACAAGCCCTCTCACAAGAAAGTCCATTGGGTTCGAAAAGTGGATGATGCATTAGGTTCAATCTACCTGTGCTAAGAAATTTCACAAAGAA
Source organism: Gastrolobium bilobum (assembly GCF_033153095.1). Taxonomy (NCBI): domain Eukaryota; kingdom Viridiplantae; phylum Streptophyta; class Magnoliopsida; order Fabales; family Fabaceae; genus Gastrolobium; species Gastrolobium bilobum. The sequence continues at coordinate 42,680 of NW_026896549.1, forward strand.
GATAGAGGGCGGAAAAGATTGAGCTGGAGACATGAGGCTATAATTAATACCATGTAAATAACCAATTCAATCCAAAAACTTAAACTATTGGTGAGACTACATAATAGTGTTTTATATCTCTAACACGCCCCTTCACAAGAGACCCATTGGACTTGAAAAGTGGATGATGCACAGGTTCACCTATCTATGCTAATAAATTTCACAAGAGAAATTGTGGGCAATGAGGATCGAACACGTGACACCAGTGGCTTTAATACCATGTAAAGTACCAATTCATCTTAAAAGTTTAAGCTGATGGGTGAGACTACATTGATGGTTTTATATATCTCTAATAAGATTAAATGAAGCCAAATTCAAGCAGGAATTGTGTTGACACTAATCCATATTTTATTTTCTCTTTTTCTTTATCTCGTAGCCATTATGAGTCTGTCTTTGAAGACTGCTGAATCTTAACCCAGGCAATTAGAAGTCCTAAGGTCGCGTAGGATCTAACATCTTAGGATGTTTGTGAACTTTAAGAGTCTCATTGATTGGGTGCTACCTGGTTTAGACATCCCATTAATTTTTTAGTCAGCTCATGGGGTGCATGTAATTATGACCAATTGTTAATATCATTTGGTGAGTGCCTTGTTACTTAAGGAAACCTTTTTGTGTCCATATTTTCCATTATCCACTAAGTAAAAGTAATTAAAGATTTTTTTTTTATTTGTAAACCAACACCGACAATGAATAATCTTCAGCAATTTTATGATACGATAAGATTCCCTTTCATTTTCATGTAGGGTAGACCTACTTTTCACACATTAATTTTCCATACTTGTTTAACTTGTTATTCGTCACATATAAAACGAAAGCATATTGATTTATAATCTAATCAAGATTCTAAAGAACTAAATGTTTCTTTGGTGATTTAACTCCAAATATGTAAATTCAGAAACCTGTAAAACAATTATCTGCCAACGGTGAAATAGTCATACCCAATTATAAGGCAAAAAAAAAAAAAAGAATTTATTTATATAGTGAGGGAGACAGTTTTTGGACTTTGGAGTATCACTAGTCGTGACTTTTCCCTTCGTCATATATACTTTTCCAAGTACACTTTAATATTATTAACTTTCCTTAGAAGGTTGCAAGGCATGAGGGATATGTTGATAATGGCATGATAATGAATTTGACTTGCGAGAAATCTCTATTGCTTTATGGTCCCTTTCTTTCAAATGAGTTTCTCGCTAGCTAGGCCTACTGCTATAAGAGAGGCCCCTTTTGTCACCTCTTCTAGTTTCTTTAACTTCTTGAAGCAAAGTGCACTAGATTAATTGTGCGGGAAAGATTCCCATAAAGAAATTTAGTTTACAGGCGCAATGATCCGTTTATGGTAGGAAAGCATGAGGGATTCATAAATGGGACATCTCAAGTGCCTCAAGGCCATTTGATATCTCCACACATTATAAAGAGACAAATTTGGGCGGTTCATAAAGTAACAAGAAGTAACATCCTCACTAGATTGTTGTAGATAAGGGTCCCTATGACCCCTATTGCCAAGCCATTCATAGAACAAACAAAGCATGGCCAACAAGATAATCGTGTATTTGTCACTATATGTTCTCAAACAATGATAAGGCATGTGATTGGCTTTATTCATCATCTCTCTATCTTGTCCCCCAAGGATCCCATGTGGTCCATTGTCCCATAGTGGATTTTGAGTTCATTATGTTACGCAAAAAATAATAGAGCACATTTTTTTACATTCGCAAGTGCTTCTTCTTTCTCTCTCTTTCCCCCTTTTAGTTGAATACCTCTTCTTTCTACCACAATATTACTCAACCGTATTACAAGCCGTCCTAAGTTTTATTAAGTTTTTCTATCTTCCTTTTACTTTTTGGCTCGTACAATTTTTTCCCTTTCCCTCTCGTTCAAGCTTCTATTCATGAGAATGTTCAGAACTCAAAAAGCGGTGATTTTTGTGTATGAAAGATCAAGTAATATAGAAAAGGATAATTTGGATTGCTTAAACTAGTTAAATTAAGGAGATAAATTTTATTGAGACAAATTCTATTATTATTATTATTATTATTCTCGTAATACACAAGAAGTTTTGGCTCGTATGTACATCATATAACTTAGTTTACACATGTTAAGCTGGTACAAATATTAACAGAAAAGAAAGGAGAGGTGGAGAACAGAAAAACACTTCGTCACCTTTGCTTCATTTCTTACTTAGTAACACAGATAACACAGTAACCGGTGCGTATCCTATTCTGATGCCAATGGTCTGCAAAGTGAATTTTCAGGAAAAATCAGCTTGTGGAACGTTTGTGCTTCTCATGTGAGTCAAGTTTGTGATTGAATGTTCAATTTTATTATCACCACACAATGATCCTACACCAGTAGTTGTAGAACTTTGGGGTTCTGTTCCTTGGAATCATATGATTGAATTAGAAGTGAGTGAGTTCCATTGCATATGAATGATTGAAAAAATTCTGCATCCGAAAACTTTAATCATGATAGTTTAAGAAAATACAAAACCACTTTGTTACTTTGCTTGCTTTGTTCTTAATTCAAGTTCATTTACTTTCAGTTTCTTGTTTAGTTCAATTAGAACATCCTTCAATCCATAAAATAGATTTGTCCAACTAGTGTTTTTGGGTGAATCAGTACTTAGTGCACTCAATCATTGAGGACGATACTCTTTTCTTTTCTCCCACTTTTATTACTTACAGCAAAGTTCGTGAACAACAATTAAAAACAACACTTGCCAAAGTTACATCAGGATCATGAGTGACAATTTTCATAGAAAACTGAAACGAGGCAAAACAAAAGGACAAAATGATAATAGTAAGATACAACATCCAAAATCTAGGAGCAAATACCATTAACATAATCCTAGAGACAAATACTCCGATAAAAATGGCTTTATCACCGAAATAGACCCACTGAAGTGTGAATAAAACCAGGTGCAAAAGAAGTTAAAGCCGAAAATAGACATGATCAACACATTTGACACTTTGACCACCATTCATTCACACACACAACACGCTTAAAAATTGGTTTTTATGGTATGCAAGGTTATAATACAAGAATCCTCCATAAAGCCAAACAGTTTGTAGAGTTTGTATTAGTTATTGGAGTTAAATATATAGTTAAATTTCACATTAATTTCATTTTGAATTTTATGTTGCAATGGATGAGTGAACATATAAGAAAGTATAAGAAAGAATAAATGTATTACAGAGAAAATTGGAGTAGCACCTATATATTAAAAAAAAAAAATTGAAAAATCTAGCCATAAATGGTTTGATAAGGGAAAGAGAAGTCCGAGAAGGAAGAGATGATCATGTGGAAGATGACTAATAAACATAGGCAGAGTAAGACCAAGAAAATTCTCTTTTCCTTATTCCGCGCTTTCAGAATATCAAAGTCCTTGTCATTTTCCTAACCCTTCACACATATATTTGCAGCAACTGGTAAGATTTGAAAGTTTTCATTCCTCCATTCCCAGACTTGAAACAGATTAGCCTCTGAATACTATATTATATGAAAATTTAGTAGTTAAAATTTCAATTTATCATTATGATTTAACGTTTTTACAATTTTTTTTTTCTATCAAAATGATTTTACCAATATTTCAAATGATTTTATATTTTTATGATTTTTTTATGTTATGATTTTATATTTTATGATTTTTCATCTCCCTTCCAATTTTATGTAAAATTTCAATTTTAACTACTTTGCATCTGATCACAAAAAATAAAAAGCATAACATGAAAGGTTATATGATAAGATCCAACCCATGAAAGTTGATACTAGAGATAAAAAAGAGGAAGGTTTGGGCTGTTAATGGGCTGGTCCATAAGCAAACTGGTGGGAATAGTCATCAACAGAATGAAGGGCAGGTTGTTAGTGATAGGTTAGCATTGGTGGGACATTGTTTCCTTATTCTCACATACCCACTCTGTACTGTATTTATTGGGATTATTGTATACAAGCCCCAAATAGTTGAATTCTCTTAATTTTTCCTTAATCTGGGACTGGTACCTATCATTATATCATGCATGCATACATTCACTCACATGCCTCCCCCCTTTTGTCCTTCTTCCTTCTTAATGCACACTCACACACACAGCATATAATTATATATAAACACTTGAAGATGCACAAGAAAAGAGGAGATAGAGAGATCTTCTTACATTAAAAAAATCATTAAGGGGGCGTTTGGTTGAGGATAATTTTTTATGAATAATAGAGAAATGTGATTACTAGAGAAATGGTTGGAATGTGAGTTTGATAGAAAAATGTAAAAAAAGTTGTTTAGTTGGATAAAATTTTGATGGGAAAATTAGGTAACTTTTATAAAGTCTATGTTTGGGTGTAGGTAAAATATAGATGGAAAAAAGAGTTGTTTTTACGAAAATAACCCCGTTTTATTTTTTTTTATTTCAGCCACCGCCCCACCCCCAAAAACCACCATCTCCACCGTTGGAAGCCATCGCAGATGCCATAGCCACTGTCCACAACCTCCCTCACCGATTCAAGCCAGCCAAGACTACACCATAACCACCGTCCCATCTCCTTCTTCACCACCGCGGCTAACCAACCGAGAAATCCGAACCTCTATCTTCGGACCACCATAGCCATCAGCCTTCACAAACTCCAGCCAACCTCCTCAGCCACCACCACACACCACCAGTGACCTAAAAACCCATTAACAGCCAACCACCATCACACCACCACACTTCACCAATTTTTTTTACAAAACCCACAAGCTCACAACTGACCACCATCACCGAACCGCCCTCCATTAACAGCCACCACAAACCCACATCATCCTCCCTTCACCGATCCACAACCATACAGCCACCACCACACCACACCACAACCTTCACAAACTCCTTTTGCATGTTTCCGTCTGCGTCTGTGCAAGACTTGATAGCCTTTCGAAAGTGACAACTCTAAGGTGAGCAAACAGAGTGTACGAGATTGTCCTGCACAAACAGAGGGTACGAGAGTTTTTTCATTAATATGCAGTGTGAGCAAATTTGGAGGTTTTCAGCAATACCACATAGGAAAAGGGCAACTTTGGCCGGCTATATCGGTTGAAATACATATGCAAATAGGTTTGGTAGGATTCATATTTAGCTAGGTAAGTAACGAATCTCCTTGAACCAAACATAGGTATCTTATATTCCCACTTCTCTTTATCTATCAATCTCACCAAAATCCTTAAACCAAACAGTCCCTAAGTATGTTTATGAGCTTGGGGTTTTGGTACTGCATCCCAAATCTGAGCAATTCATATCACAGAACAATGCTGCCGACCAAAAAAAAGAAGCCATAACAAAATATAAAGCAAACCCAGAAATTAGAAGGAAATAAAATGCCACCTTCTGAATATCTTCTCTTAGAATAGGCCCCAGATTTTCAAGTGGGGTTTGCATAGACAGTCAGAAACATGATAATCAGAAAATAGAACAAAGGGTGCATTCTCAAGTGTCAAGGAGCAAACCTCCTTAAAGTTTAAAAAGTTAGGGAAAGGCTCATCTATGGTTTTATAGCTATGATATGTCATCTCATACAAAAGTTTTTTGGGCTCGAAGTATGCATAAGGCACATGCCACTTCTACATGGTGCTGAAATTAAAATATATTTATAAGAAGGGCAATGTTTTTCTCATGTTACATGAGATAATATTATCTTATGTAGAGACATAATTAAGTGTGTCTCATAATTAAAAGAAAAGAAAAAAGAAATGTTGGCTCGAATTTCAATGTGTGTAATATGAGAAAAACATTTTCCTTATAAGAATGAGGAGAGCAAGATCAAAATTCTAACCAATTTGTCACAAAGGCTCTAATCCAATGTCAAAGATAAACTCTCTTAAGTTTAGTAAAGTATTATCAATGATTTTATATCTCTAACATCAAGAAAGGACCAAGTATTATAATATAAACCTTTGTTTTATCACGTATAACAAAAAGTATCATTGTCTTGGGGAGACTAAATAAACACATCATAACTTACACATAAAAGGAAAATCAAATGGTGAAAACTTAAACACTGAATATCAGCCGGAGGTTAATTCATTGCTGTAAAGTGTAAACTACCTGAATAATTGTTTTCAAAAGAGGTCTATCAATATCATGATACCACCTGTGAATAAAACTTCGTCTTCAACAATCAATCAAAATGGATTAAATTTTATCTGTGTAAGTCTCCTGCAGGCTCCCATAACCCATGAAAAAATTTCTTTTAACTTTCTGATTAAACTTGACTCCAAAGAAAGGGAGGAAATAAGGATTTGGATTTTGAAAAGATTGCTGAGTTACACATCTCAAAAAAAAAAAAATAATAATAATAATAATAATAATAATGAAGGAAGAAACTTTTATGCATATCATGATTATTATCAACTTTCACAATTTCCAATACGAAATATACTATAATATGCTTCACCCTATGTTCATTGATATACAATGTCATTGATCCTAAGTTTCATTCACAGTTCTACACTTCTACGTGTAGCAGCCCAATTGGGCCCACCAGGTACAGGAAGCGGAAGACCCATTCTTATCAGGAGCAAGCCCAAGCGTCTAGAGGACTTTATATGTTGACATAAGCCCAATTATGAATTAATGGATCAATATGTTTGAATTTTGTTGGAAAAGGAAATAAATAAAAGAGAGATTGGATCACACTCACACATACCACAAGTAAGTTCTAGTTTAGTTTAATACTTCAATACATCACTTCTTTTTAAAATATTCTAATCAATTCATTGTTTCATGACTAGTTTGATTCGGGGCGGGTTCATGATTAAAATTTTAAATCTATTTCAAAAAATATTAGATGATCAAATACATACTTTCATCTCTACTTGCTCAACTCTAATACGTCAACTGAGCTTTTGATACTTCAATACCTCACTAAATATAAATGTAGTTATGAACAAGTTTAAAGGAAATGAGAAAGTCAAGAAAAGTTGAAAGAATGAGTGAACGGACATACATAGTTACTCTTATTGGTGGGATGCAGATGTGAAGATATGATGGTAGTATATTATATTTTTTCCAAGTGCAGCGTGCAATGCCATGTAACCTACCCTTTCTTTTCTTTATTTTGTTTTGTATTAACTTTGGAGAAATATGCTATAATTTCATTTATTTATTTATTTATTTATTTTTAAATCATACTTATAATATATTCACTACATCTTATTGCCCATTTTGGATTGCTTATTGTCAAAGCTAATGAGATCAATTTATCAGTTAACGAGTTAAAATATAACCTGGCAAAATAAAAAAGGAATTAAAATATAAAAATTAATAAACAAATATAGAAACATGTATTAATTGTACCCATTTAGTGTAAGCTTGTATTTAATTTTAAGCGATGAATGACAATCTTTTTATAAAACAAATAAATTACATTTTAAGCCCTTTTAATTTTTTTTGTTGTTGTTGCTTGAGTTACTTATTAACTCTCTTTTCCGTTATGGTTAGCAAGTCCGATTCCTCAACTTTTTTAAGAGAACTGCAAGGCTTTATTATTTGGGGTAAAAGATTAGAGTTGATAAATTGGCGTTATAAAAACCAAATATTTTAGCCATGTGTTTTAACTTTCTATATAACTTTGATAGATAATAGTTTCAATTGGAATTATAGTATATAACAATTAAGTAGCTTGAAAAAATATTATAAAAAATTATTTGAAAAAGTGTGAAATTAAAAAGGGAAGAAAACATTAGTGTGTAGGAAAACTGATCCGGACACCACTTGATAATAATGTAAAATAACAAGCAATATATAAATGGGTTTTTAATTTGTCATATTACAGAAATACTATTTATATCATTCCTGCTAATGGATCGAAAATCTCACTTCTTTTTTTTTTTTTTTTTTTTTAATGTGACTCACCATAATCTCTTCTCTACCTGACAACTATTCATTATTCATGACAACTTAAAAACCCTATACAAATCCAATATAATACATATTCCCTTCTTTTTATTTGATAGAAATATGCAAATACTTTGAATAACACATATTACAACCATATCATAGAAATTTTGACTTTCTATGAGCCATACTAATTTCAAGGCCAGGCTCCACAGCAGCCCAATGGGCTACAAAGGCCGTAGGCTCAAGCAATGATAGTTAATAAAACTACAAACATAGTGAAACGCTGTATGCCTATCTTGTCCTATGACTTTGTCTTTGAGGACAAAGCTATTATTTTAAGAATCTTTGCTTCATAAAATTTTGGGATACCTTCATTTTAATTTATTGTGGTTACATGAATTACTAGTTGACCATTTGTGGTTTCAAACTTGTTATTTAAATTTATTTTGATTACAAAATTGTATCATTTAATCCCTTATAATTTCAAAGCATCACATATACCCATTCTGATTATAAAAATATTTCACTTAAACATCTTGTAGTTTTATATATAGACGAAATTTTTTATTTTTCTTAATTTTTATCTTATAGTATTATCAAATTATAAATTAAAATTTTAATAAGATTAAGTATTAAAGATTAAATAAAAAATTATATGTTTATTATTTATGTATCCTAAAATATAAATTAAAATATTATATTAAAATTAAAATATTATTTAAGATATAACATTTTTTATCATAATTTTTTTCTTAAAAAAGTATATTCATCTACATGAATAATTACTTTAAATTTAGATTTAATATTTTTATATTTATTTTTAATTAACAATAGTATCAGTTTTTTTTTTTTTTTTTTGGTAAAACAATAGTATAAGTTAAATCCTTCTAAATTTATACATGTAAATTTTTTCATGTTTTTATTTCTCATTCTATATTAGTACAATAGTACCAATTTAAATTATAATATAATTAATAAAAAAATATAACATTAAAAAACAAAAATTATTTATTTGAAAAATATGATAAAGTTAATAATTTATTTAAAAATTATCTTAATAACAAAACATATTATTTAAGACAATCAAACACCTATAATCTAATGCATTCAATTCAAAAAATTAAAATAAATTATTAAAAAATTCGTTTATATTTATCTCGAAAATATATTTAACCAAAATATTATTTTATTTTATTTTATTCTTATCTAATATCGTTATAATCAAGGAAGCACGGACACTTGTAAAAACAGGAAGAGTCGGGTACGACACGCTCTGACACGGCGACACGCTCTGACACGGTGTCGGACACGCGGTTGACTTTTTCCAACATGTTGACCATTCCGACACGCGAATTTGACCGTGGACACGCTCTGACACGGTGTCGGACACACGGTTGACTTTTTTTCGACACGTTGACCATTCCGACACGCGAATTTGACCGTGTACGACACGGTCAAATGACATTTTCGTAATATTTTTTTAATTTTTTTAAAAAAAAAATTATTTTTTTTAAAAGTTAAAATATATTAATAAAGCTTCCACCTGATCATATCAATTTTATCCTTTTGTCTTTTTTCCCCTTAAGTAGATAAGAGATCATCTCAGCATCATTGTTGTCAATTTCTATCACTCTCTTGTTGTATCTTCTTCTCTCTGATCTCTCTAATATGATTTGATCTCTCTATCTGATATTATATATCTATCTCATCCCGGTTCTTATTTTTTTTATTAAAGCTTCCATCTTTATAACGTGTTGATGGGTATTATTAATTTAGTTTTATTTTTTGTTAAATTATTAAATATTAAATGAAATATACACTGTATAAATTAAAAATATTATTTAATATTAAAACATGTCCCAAGGTGTCGAAATTCATAATTTTTTAGGATTGACGTGTCGGAGTGTCGTGTCGTGTCACCTGTCGCGTGTCGTATCGGTGCTAGATAGGTTATAATATTACAAAAATGTTTAACATAAATAATTTGTTTAGAGGATACATCTTTAATTTATTTTAAATATGTTTTTTAAATAAATAATAAATTAAGTTGATTTTAAAATAATTTCAAAATAAATAATTTTTTAAAATTTAATAATTAATTTTATTAAAAATTTGTTTGAGAATATCATAATTCTATAAAATAAAAATAGAAAAATGTTTACCAAAAAAAAATTTAGAATTCTTTTTTAATATTTATAAAACTAAAAATGATCTAAATAATATATTTTTATAGCCATAACGAGTGTAATTAAAAACTTAAAATATTAGGAGGTGTTAAATAATAAATGTATCTAACCACATTGGATTTGAATGATAAATTTGAAACCACGGGTTAAATAATACATCGAAGAGACGAAAATGAAGTTTTCTCTAAAAAATTTGTACATGACGGTTCCAAGCTTAAGCTTATTTGCTTTACAAGCAGCTCTCCGGTTGAACTGAACCGGACGCATCTCCACCGGCATTGTTACACAAAGCTTGGGCAACTTGGTTATTGTAAGTGAGCTTCACATCCTCCAACCATATCCCGCTGCATGGATAATCAGAACTGCAATTAAATTTCACTGCAACTTGGGTTTCTGATGTTCCATGAACGTTGTGGTATGTGACATTATTGATTTTGACTCCAGAGGCCTGTTAATTTGGGCAAACAAAAATAATAAATTCAGCTCACTTTCATGCTGATGCTAGCCTGATAATTTCCTTTTTTTTTTTATTCTTAAGACTAACCTGACCAGGGCAATCCTTGTTTCCTGGGCAGTAATTTTGGTCAATTACAATGGGGTTTTGTACATTGACCATTACTGCGTCTTGGAAAAGGACGTTCCGCACAAATCCATTGCTGGGTCTCCCCCATGTCTTTATTCTAACACCATTCTGAGTCCCCCTGAATGTAACCGTTTTAACTGTCACATTTTGGACTCCAGGTTCGTTCAAAGCACTTCCTAAGCTTCCAATGCTACAATATCCAATGAACAATTATTATTATTATTATTATTAATCCTCTAATAATGTTGAGATATATAGTCCCACATTGACTGGATGGGCAATTAATAAGGCTTTTGGTGTGGTGTATTCCAAGGTTCTTAACATGGTATCAGAGCCTCACCGTCCCCTGCTTTAAAAAGTGGAATTAAAATAAAAAAAGCACAAAAAGGTAAACCAAAAATGGGCCTGTGCAATTTTCACGCTTCTAAGCCTGAAGGGCTCTTGCGTGAGGGGACGTGTTGAGATATATAGTCCCACATTGACTGGATGGGCAACTAATAAGGCCTTGGGCACTCTCACCCCTTGAACTAGCTTTTGGTGTGGTGTATTCCAAGTTTCTTAACAAATAACATGGAACAACATTTTTTTAATTTTGTAATGAAAAGAATAAAAAAAAAGAACCTTATTCCATGGCCTGGTCCACATGCAATGTTTTCTATCCATAAGTTAGAAGTGCCGGGGCCGATGGAGACGCAATCATCGCCGGTTCGAATTTTGGAGTTGAGGATGGTGACATCGGAGGACATTTGGACATGTATGCCGTCCGTGTTAGGGCTGTTTCCGGCTGCCATGACCTTAACGCCTTGCACTGTCACATTCTGACATCCATATATCACTATGTGGAACATTTGACTATTAATCGATGTCAACCCACTAATAGCAATGTTGTTGGAGTTTGCAAATTCCAGTGTCTGCAACACTCACCACAAAAGAAATCCACCTTTACTCCAACATAACACACCTTTAGTGCAACACACCACATTATTGAATAATTATTCTTGCTTGAAAATTTTATAAAACAAAGGAATTCTCCTTTGTTTTATAAAATTTTCAAGCAAGAATAATTATTCAATAATGTTGTTATTCTCCTTTGTTTTATAAAATTTTCAAGCAAGAATAATTATTCAATAATGTGATCTTTTAGGATCTCACGCCACTACAAACTAATATATATGTAAAAATATTTTTGGTGCAAAGGGAAATAAAATTATCTGGGGTTAATATAGAATATTTTAGAAATTATAGCCACAACCACAACCCAAGTTAATTAAGGACTTGGTGTGCATTTGGGTTGACTTTTTCTCTCTATAAAAGTAGCTTTTTTCCCAAAAGAAAAATACTTTTGAGGAATTTTATGTGTTTGGATAATAACTTTTAAAAAAAAGTTTAAATGATACTTTTTTAAAGTCATGACTCCTTACTTCCAAAAAAAGGGCAGAAGTTAAAATGTAATTTTATCTCAATCCACTCTATCCCACTAATTTTTTATTTTTTTTTGGTAATCATTATTATTATTATTATTATTTTCATCACATATTTTTTTAATAATATATAAATTATGTCATTTTATTTAAAACTACTATGTTTTAATTGATATTTAAATTTAAAAAAATTATCAATATTACCATGATTTCTATTATGCAACTGTTTCTCTCACCATAAAATGATAAAACACTTTAGTTTTGATTAAAAGAACACAATCCTATATTTTTTAAAAAGACAAACACTCTTCCCACCCACCACACACACACACATATATATATATATATGTATGTATTTTTTTTCCCTTGAAGATTTATATTGAAAGTGCAAGACATTTCCTTATAAAGTGGCTAATATATTATGATTCAGAAAATAACAAAAATTCAATTCCAAAAAACTAACTCACACTTAAGCCTGTTTGGATGAGCTTTTTTACTCCAAAAATTGCTTTTTTTAAGAAAAAAAAAACATTACTCGCTATAAATTCGTTTGAATGTTTGCTTTAAAAAAACATAAGTCACAAAAAAGTAAAAAATTTATATTTTTTAGAAGCAAAAAATTTTAAATTTTAAAAAAAGCAGAAGTCAAAAGTCAAATATTTTTTTCAAAAATTAAATATTTTTATAGAAATATAAATAGCATCAACTTTTGTAAAATACACCTCTAAAATAAAGAAGGGATAAAAACTATATTTTTTTTTATAAGCTCAAACAAACAACCTCTTAGTGGACCCAATTCGGATATACTAACGAGAGAACCTTATTATAACCTATGATTAGGATATTATTACTGACTTCCCCCTTATTATTTATTTCAATAGGTAACAACCACGTTGAGCGGTTGCAAACGGTTCCATGATCTCCATCCACTACTAATCACCTGGGTTAACTCCAACTCAAACTTGAAATTAAAAAATTAAAACTAAGTCAATAATAATGTGTAATGTGTGGAAATTAATTGTTTTATGTGTTATTTAACCATGTATGTAACATAATCTTAACCATGTATGTAACAGAATCTTAACAATACAAAAATAAATCAATACTGATGATTTTGTAACTATATATTCTCATGTTTTTCTTTTCTTTTTTCTGCTCTTATTATTAATAATTTATCTTTATATAGTTATAATTCTTCCATATGAAATGACCATGTTAAATAATATATGAAACAATCCACTTCCATAGAACATACCGTGGCTCCTAAAGGGCAATTACTTTCGTCTGAGTTCTTGCAATCCCACAAGGTGTTGCCTTGGGCATCAAGTACCCCACCACGAATTGAAACCCCGTCGACATACTCGAACACCAACCAGTTTCTGGCTTTGGAGATGAGCCAGATATTAGAGGGAGCAACCAATGTTCCATCAATGGATATGGAGATAGCATTGTTGCTACATTTCCCTTTGAAGGTGGCATTTCCAACCAAGAACCTACCTTGTGGTACGTAAATTAAAGCAGGGTTGGAAGAGGCACAAGCTTTGTCCCAAGCATTAAGGAATGCCATGGTGGAATCGGTCTCCCTGTCTGGTTTGGCTCCAAAGTCGACCACATTGTACATTACTGCTTCGGCCATGGCTAAATTCAACCAACAATGTAAGACCACAACAACGAAAAGAGGACTAACTACTTTTGGTGTCGGGTTTGGCATTTTGGAATTTGGTCAAATATTGAAGAGGGTGTTTGCGAGAGAGAGAAAGAGTGAGAGAAATTTGAGGATGGAGTGGTACAAGTGGTGAATAAGGTTGGTGGGTGGGGTTTGGGAGTCAGAGCGGTTTGTGAGGGTATTTATAGTAAGGTTTTGGGTGCACTGTGCAGGTTAGATTCCTCTAATGTCCCCCTCACCTCCTTCTTTTTTTTTCTTTTTTTCTTTTTTCTTTCTATATTAGAAGAATGATTCGTTGCATGTCCTTGTCAAATATGTTAGTACTATGTTATCGTATGTAATAAAATAATTCAAACTTATAAAAGAAATGAAGGCAAAGCAAAAGTCGCACCTAATTAAGATTGGAGTTAAATATAGTACTTTTCGTGCACTTTTTTTGTTGTTGTTGTTGAAAACATTTCGTGCACCCTGTGATTATCTATTCCCTTTCCTTTACGGGGCGTTTGGTACGCGGGATTTTGAGGGATTTCCGGGAAACTGAATTTTTCTAAATTTTAAATTTTTAGATATTATCGTAAACTGAATGCAAAAATCATATTTTTGAAAATCGAGATTCCCGGACAAATAAAAATTTCTCTTGTACCAAACGCCCCCTTAACTGATTTTCGATATTAATATTATAATTCATATTTTGTTATCTTTTTTAATTTATGGAAAGTGTTTTTCATTTGTGCGTTCCTTCTTTTTATGGTATTATTTTTCTTATGTTACATGAGAGAAAAATTCTCTTATGCACACATAAAATATAATGTGGATCCTACTAAATAAAGAAGAGAAAAAAACATAAAGTGAAATTCACATTACGCATAAAAAGATTTTTCTTTCATGTAAAATGAAAAAAATAATAGCTTTTTTATGTGTCACAATAGACATAAATAGAGAACAACATGTTATAGGTAAGCATACTTTTAGTGTTTTGGGAGCAATATTTATTTACTAAAAGTAAAAAAATAAAATAAAATAAAATATAGGTGATATATATTATAAAAGAAAAAAATAAAACTCAATAATTTTTTTTTCAATTTTAACAAATGATATACTGAACTCAATAATTAAAAATATTTTCGTTATAATGTTTGCTTCCATATATCAACATATTATGTGAGGTTTATGTGAGATAAAATACAATAGATTCTAGGGTACGTTGGGGCTTGCAGCAATTATAAAATTAGTGTTTACTTTTAATAAAATGTCAATATAATATTTTGACATCATCGTCCATCATGTGTTGAAACTTTTTCTAATATGCTTAGTTATATTAATTATTACATGTAATTAATGTAGAATTCATTAAATAATATGACAATCCATGAATAGATATAACTCATATAAGTCTAAAAAATTTTACGTTAAATTCATGAAATTAAGTATATTAAATTTATAGTTAGATTAAGTAACGGGGATTAAGCTCATCATATAAACCTATAATGCCATTACTTTTTATTAAGGCATATGCATATATTCAATTCAAGTAGCTTTATAATATAGGATCGATGGGAAAACCTGAACTTTATAGGAAGAGGAAAATAAAAAAGAGAGAGGTCAACAGATAGGAAATACAGATTAAATGGGTTTATAGCTCAGATAATAACAGAAAATGTAAAGCGGGTATAAACATGGCGCCTACTTATAAAAAAGAGAGAGGCTTGAATTACGCCAGGTTTCATGCATTATATGAGATTATCATTTCACGCTTGTTTCATGAAACGTTCCTTGGCTCGGTTAGGGCAATGACGCCACCATTTCGTACTCTTTTTTCAGGAGCCAAGTACGCATGTACCAGTTTAATTCAATATTCTCTCGCTCTCTGTCCTTTTATTTTTGTACATTAGAACTAATTCTTTGTAAGGTGTCTGGTGCACTCACTCTATACTTCAAGGAGTAATGTTCCGGAATTATATAATGGGCCCACCAGCCTTGGAGAAAGGACCTTATCCAATTTGAGGCAAACTCTTATATGAATAAAGGATTAAGCCTCATAAATGTTATCTTGAAATCCTAATCCTCCTAGCTGTCAATGTGTGTGTGCTCGTTGTGCATAGTAATTTGCCACCACACGTGATGTCTCCTCCATTTCCACCATTAGCTCACATATCATATAGCAACTTCAATCCACCATGGTTTAACATTGACACTGTCTGTAGGGACGATAAATTTAAATTCTCATTCCATTATGGTGAGCACACATAACACAATGTACAACCACTAGCCACAACAACAATCTTCGCAGTAGCAACAACAAGATGTACAACAACAATAATAACCAACAATAATGCCCATGGCTCTGTAGAGTTCGCCCCATCTCCATCTCGTTAGCCCAACCAAATCCTCATGTCACGTATCTTATTCAAAAGATCAAATACCTGAGCGTCCGTGAGCTAGCACCGGTATGTAAAAAATTAGAATTGTTGTTAGATTGGCCAGCTCCAGAAGTGCCACCACCTTGGGAACCCACCGCTACTGCTATCGCTAAAGCCACATTCTTCTTTGCTGTCATTCTTGCTTTGTATACTTGGTCCATCACTTGAACAAGGAAACAAGTGAAATGCCATATTAGAACCACCAAGTACACTGTTCTCACCAACGAGGGTATTGATTTTCTTAAGGTTTGAATCCGTCATAATAATTTTGCATGAGTCGACGACGATACACACTGTCCCAAATTGTTTAGCTAAATCATCAAAAAAATTTGTAAGTTGTCTTCTCTTCCTCGCCAAAATTTTGAGAATATCGTAGAAAAGATTGCGGCATTTGTGAGTAATGTAACGGCCAGCCGCTTCAAGAATCAATGACTATCCCCACATACTAACACGAGACTTTTCAGTATGCTTTTTTCTCACTCGCACACTTCCTGAGAAAACTTTCCAGGAGGTCACCCATCCCAGAATTGCTCCAAGTCAAGCACGCTAAACTGTGGAGTTCTTCCGATCCGGGCTACCGAAAAGCAGATGCATCTTGTTAGTATAGGTAGTACCAATTAATTCTTATAAGCTATCCCAAACTGTGCAGTCTCATACCTGCACAGTCTTTGGAATCCCTCTCTTTCGGGTGTCAATTCGATTCATTCATGCATGTAACCCCACGCTGGAAGCCTGTCAGGAGCCGCTTCTTGTCTGTGCCTCTTTGCACCGGCGATCACTCCCCGCCCTCGTCAGCGCTCGAGATGTTACAAGTAATGACCTCGATCAGTGAAAGAGGTAACTTAGGAGAACCACCCTCCTTCAGTATGAATAAGCAAGGACGAGAAAGACTTGCCCTTCATCGCCAGTTCTTCTCCTCCCTGGCTAAGAAATTGATGTAATTTCTGTCAATGCGGCCAGAACCTTGAAGTAATCCAACTTGAAGTTCTTCCAATTATCTCCAAAATTCGTACACCACCTTAGCATCGGTTACGCTTTCAAGGAGACTCATCTAAGCACAATAGAACCCTTATCTATGCTATTTTGGAAGATGAAAACTATTCAAAACAAAACATTATATGAATAGGTGGGTCTGTGGGCTCGACATAGGACTTTGAAAACATGAAAAAACACCTCGTGTTGGGAAGACGTTACCTCAAGGTGGCAGAGAACGTTTACTTGAAAATGAGTAAAGGGAAATGGGACATTGAGGTCCAAAAAGAGACATTGATACACTAAAATCTGATGGGAACCTTCTTCCCTTGATGGAGAACACACCCTCTCGTCTAAACCCGAAGACTCAATTTGATGACGATCCTCAATCTCTCCTCCCCCGGTCAGTTGGAGACTATGCGCCATAGAGTATAGAGGTCCTCGTCTTCTTCATAAACTGAACTAAGACTTAAGGCTTTCTCATCCACCCATTGGAGCTCGTCAGCGTTGGAGGGAAAGAGGAAGCGAGAAGGTGGCAACTGCCTATACGGATGGTTCCTCATCGCGGTAGACCTAAAAGAAAACCCAAGGTTAGATAGGGGATGCCCAGAACAAGACTCTAAGCTATTGGAGCTTTCTGAAAATTGATCCCCCATCTGCGTCTATAGGCTTTCCTTATTGCTCGGAAGTGGACCCTAATATGAACTCGTTAGCCTAGGTGTATACCTGGAATAGGAAAGAAGAAAGTCTAGACAATTCCTCGAGACATAAAGTAACCCTAATCCGCCTTAAGTAAGGCACCAAAGAAACAAAGAGACTCTCAATCCCCTATAACAAGAACGATATCCACTGTCGGAAGATCCAACTTTGGCGTCCCTCAAACGATACAAGAAAAACATTCAATGCTCAAATTCCTCCCTAGTGAACCTATTTTTCTCTTTGTGATTATTTCTAATATCCAAGAATACATAAAGATCAACGTAAGGGAGTACCTAAAGTAAAACGATGAAGTGTCTATCATGAAAATCCAAGGAATTGGATGCAAGCCTATAGATACTTGATAACAACCAAAGCGCCTCCAAAATCATCGAAAAACTACTACGAAATCTCGAATGTCAGCAAACAGGGACAACACCAAAATTGATGAGACTGGCCAAGAGAATCAATATTCTCAAGAAAAGAGCACCATAACTCCAAGGAGAACGCAACACAAGAAAAATGAATACGCACAATTGTGAATATGAGTACTAATAGGTTTCAAAAGTAAAAATGAATCAGTATGTGAAAGTGAAAAACAACAAATGCGAGGAAAGTGAAAAAGTTACTAGCCAATAGGGTGATGGCATTTTTATCTTCACACCTTTAATTATTTTTCGAAAAATGTCGTTATCATTGCTTTATGCCGCTCAAAATCAAGTGCCCAATGATGTGAAGACACATGGCTTTGATTAGGCATTGAAGAGATACTCCAAGATATGGAGGCGACTAACATCCTATCATGTTAGCCATCTTCTAAGAACTTACTTCCAAGTTACATATGCAGAAGGCAAGGTAAGTTAATAGGAAACATTCTTACCTCGTAGTTTCGACTTATAAAACTTCAAGCTAAGGGGCTTATGTTCTAATATAATTTTCTAGATTGGGATCTTACTTGATAATTGGGACAAGGCACTTGGCTAAGAGGGAGGTCACTCCTCTCCATTGGCGAAATGTGACTTTGTCCGCCAGCCCATGACACTTCTCCAACCTGTGTCATAGATCTTCCCCATAATTTTACCATGACCATTACACCATCCATGATCACTACTTGCAAATTTCCTTCTTTGATCACTTTATACTCTCGCAACTGCCACAAAGCCTCTATAAAAGGCTAATACAGTGTTAAGGGGGACCTACATACTTGCATTCAAGCATTCCCAGTCTTCGACCTTCCAAAGCATCCTCTCTTCCTTAGGTGCACACACACACACAACCTAATTATTTCCATCAGACAATTGGCTGGAGATATTGATACTTCATTATCTGGCATCTTTTCATAAAAATATTTGCTTCTACTAGGTGAACAATATCAGTTCAACCAAACTGCACAGTTTCCATAGTGCCAAGAGTATCCATGGAGAGTATAAATTTTTCCAAAACCAATGGGGTGATTGACCCTTTTACCTCCGATTAAATAAATATTACTACTTTTCCCTGTTTATAAATTATTTAAAAATATTAACCTTTTATCAAAATTATACACCAATTTTCCCCTATTTAATGATAAGATCCATGGACATATCATTGAAGGCAGAAGAATTTCAAAGAGGATTAATGAAGCCTTGTAAAAGAATGAACAATTGGCAGTCATGTATCGTGTATGGATTTATGGCAGCGCTAATGAATTAATTAAGGTTGAGGAAAGATATGACCAATATATGCTTACAACAGGTCAATCAATAAGGGTGAGCTTGATGGATTGCAAGTGACAATATGGAAAGTTCGCATCATATAGGTATCCATGCAGCCATGTCATAACTGTGTGTAAGGCAACAACCATCAGCATTCATCAGTACGTGGATCCTGTATTCTTTATGAGTTACATTGCTTAAGTATATACTGCACAATGGTGTGCGATCAGTAATGAGTTGTTGATTTCGCCAGACTCAAAAGGAAATTATCAAGAATGTAAAATGAGTTGGATTGAGTTAAATCTTCTAGTATCCAGAATAGATATAGGCATTGTGAGCAAGTTGGTCATAACATACCTACATCTCCATTGAGAATTAGACAAGTGTGTTGTATTTTGGGTATTTTAATAAGGAGTTATGATTGTATTGGTTAGATACATTGTGGTTTGCATTGTTCATATAACCTTTTTTTGTTAAGTTCAATGATTATATCCATTACCATGTTCCGTTGCTAATTTATATTCATTTACATTCCATAAATTGTCATCCCTAGTCCAAATATAGTAGTACATGTGGAATGAATGAAGTTTGCACCATTCTTGTAGCTAACAACACTTTGGTAAGTTAAAACCAAGCTAAAACTTAGGTTTGATACATTTAATGGAATTAAGTTTTATGAAACCACAAAGCCCTCCCTAGGTCCAAAAGTACGAGTACATGACTATAGAAACTCATTTGAATGAAAAAATTTTGTGGAAAAAAATCTAGATGACTCAATTCAGTGATGTAATCTCAATCGTCCTAAAAAAAGAAGACCTGTGGCCGTCGTGGTAATGCTTGGACCGTCTGTTGGTCATGTGTCTTTTTGAGGGTCGTCTATCAGCCATGATAATAACACAAACCTACAAAAACACATAAAATTGATCAGCAACACAAAACCCAAGCATAATAATAAAAAAACTCAAAAATCAGTTCTGGAAATCGACCAAAAAATAATAATTCAAAATTGATACAATCCCAAACCCTACAACATTTACAACAACCAAAACCTAAACTAGGAAAAAATAAAACCAAAAAATCAAAGCAAAAAGTCAAGCCAATCGAAGAGAATGGAATTCATTTAGGTCTAGGGTTCATAAATCCAAGCCAACTAAAAAATACATACTAATTACTTGGAGAAAGGAGAGAATGATGTTAGGGAAAGAACCCACTACTCGATTTTAGGAAGATTTCTAGTAAAACTCACGAATTTGGGAGTAGTTGATTACCTCTTTTCTTTTTGACCTTTTTTGGTCGAAATTGGGGTTTTAAAAAATACCAACCTTTCATAAGTTAATTGATTACATGTCTCGTGAAATAGATTAACTTTGTGCCTCAAAATTTAATCAGTTACATGACTTATGTAATCAATTTCGATGACACCTACGAGTATAGGTATACACACACTATCCTAATTCCTTCAACTTCTTTGTGATTGAATGAGTGATATGATTTTTTTTTCTTTTCTCAATTTATTGTTCAGGCAAGTTGTTTTGCCTCCTGAAGTCGCCAAACTGCTTCTTAAGAATCGACTTCTCTATGAAGTACGTAATTGATTTTTCTCCCTTTTCCATTAAATTTGTGCTTTGTGTGTAATTTATCAGTTTTGTGTGTCAAAGTTCTTCCAAATTTGTTTTTTTTATGTAGAATCTACCCTTTAAAATGGATAGAATTTCTTAGGTTAGTTATTTCTTCTTCTTTATTGTTACAAATATAAACATTTGTTTTGTTCTTGTCTTGAACACATTTATTCATTTTACAATTGCATCATTAATTTGAATTGACCATTGATCCAATTACATTTTACAATGTCAAATTTGTGGAGATAGACATTAAAGCTTTTGATAGAGTGAGATGGACACAAATTGGGAATAAATATTTCAAGCTTAGCCATTCTAAAAAGATCTCCAAGTTCTTTCTAATTCTGGCTTTATGTCTGTACCTTTAGTCTACTTTTTTTTTTGCATAGGGAGAAGATATCATATAGTGCATTTTACCTTATATATATATATATATATATATATATATATATATATATATATATTATATATATATATTTATTTATTTGGCATTTGCAAGCTAAAGATGAAGTGCCTTTGTGTCTGAATATGGGATTCGTTAGCTCCATGCTTTATCTTTGTACTTACTATTTGTCATATCCTACAATACATCATAATATGGAATTGCTATCTATTTGTAATTTAATTAGTGCTTGTTTTTTCCTTTGGAAGTTTTCAAAAGCTGTGATTTTTTTCATGTTAACAATAATATCTTTTTCTAATTTCAGAGTTTACTCCCAGCTACAGAGTATCATGTTGCAGCTCGTGCCATTGGTGGATGTTCATTTACATTGGTTTAATATATTAGTTGGAACAAATGTGTTTTACATGCTTTATGCTTTGAATGTTGGCGTCTTACATGCTTTGTGTTTTTTTTATCGATGTGGCCCCTCTTTCTGTTGTTGTAGTTTGTCTCTTTAAAGAATCAGAATGGCAAAGTTACATTTGGGGATTTGCCACCTTTAATGGTGAAGCTAAAGGCATTTGGAGACATTTACAGTGAGGCTGAGATTAGGAGCATCTTGGGTGAGTCAAGCACTGACTTTTCTTTATTTTTTTGTTCTTATTGCTATTATCCTCCTGTTTTTTTTCCGTTTTCTTCCTTTTATGAAATTTGCTCCAAACAACCTCATTGGCATGTCTTGCTTAGCTTGAATCAAAAGCTTTCATTATATTCTCTCTCTGCAGTATTATCAGGCTAGTGTTCTAATTTACATATTTAAATGAAGCCAATAAATAGTTCTAATCTTCAAGATTTTGTGGTACTTGTCTATATACAGTTTCCTATCTTTGCACGGTGAACTGTTGCCTACTGTATCAACCAGAACAGGACTAATGCATGCTTCAAGCCTTGGGTCTTTAGATGCAATGGTGCCTAAGTCCACAAGTTATGGATCCCCAGTTCTTCCACGATTTCCCTTTGCATCTGAAGTTCCTACTGGTACTGTCCTTGTTATCTTCTGTTTCCTTTGAAGACTTTATCTTTATTAGCTCTTGTCATGGTTATTTCTAGTTCATCTCTCAGGTGTGTACTTTGATCAAGTTAATAATGAGGAGCAACATACTAGGTAAATCCTATTGATATTATTTTGGATTCTTTCTAGTATAGTCACTGGATTATAAGCAATGAAGCATGTTACCAAGCTAGTTTCTCTTTATTTAAAATAATGGACATGTAGATATTCAAAAAAAAAAATGGACATGTAATTTCTTAATATCAGAAATGGCACCTAAAAAAGGGATATTAAGAAAAAAAAGTTCATTTTATTCTAATTATATGATAATAAAAAAGTCTCTTATTTGTAATTGTTTTATAATATTTTGTAGGTCACAAAGTGTTGACAACTTCAATAGTGACAAAACTGGCTTTGGATCTCTTGACACCATTCAATAGTCCTATGGGGGATATCTGACACCCATAACTCCAAATTCTTTTTCAAATACAAGAAGAAACCCATTTGGTTAGTTTAAACAATTTGGCATACTGTCACAATCTTCGGTCTTCTGTTTAAAATTGGAAAATCACTATGATCCTCAGCCAAGTTGAGATATTTTGAAGCATGCATTTCAATCAAGTTTTCATGATCCTTCATTTGTTTTGAACCCTTTTGTTAGGACTGCTCAATATCAGCTGGAGGTAGCAGTGGCCATGTTGGAAGTGCCATAAACCATAACTTGGGATGGGTTGGCGTGGACCCCTATTCCTCAGCCTACGCCACTTTCTTTGACAAAATAAGGACAACTGAAGAAACCTTTGAAGAAGAACAAGAAGATGATAGTGCCCCTGAGATTGAAACCCTCCCTTTGTTCCCTATGCATGGTGAGGATATCCATGGCTATTACAACCTCAATTCGAATTCTTCTAACTATGGTGGTGGCTGGTATCAGACCGAAGATGGGTTCAAGAACGTTTCTCGTAGTTCCTTGGAGCTTAGTCTCAACTCCTACACCTGCAGATCTCCAGATTTCGCTTGAATGCTTATGTCCTAGCTCCCTACTCAACCTAATTATTAATTTGAATATGATAGCTTTGCTTAGTTTATTATCTTTCTATAATCAGTTTTAGGCTCTGTATGTTGAGTTAGTTAAGGTTATCAGTGGGAAAATCACTATAGGTGGTGGTAATGCTGGTTATAGTTCCAAGGGACCACAACCAACTGTAGAGTGTGGTCTATAGGAGTGGCAATTTGAAGTTGTTTGATATTTTATTTTATTTTATTTTTTGGCAATGTCTCGATATTTTATTTAATTTTATTATTTTTTTGGTAACATTGTCCGATATTTTATTGATTAACCAATGAATGCATGATTGAAATTATTGGTGTAATGCAGGAATGCTGTGTGAATGCTCTTATCGCTAATCGACATTTTTTTTATTCTCTTCCTATAAATTAGCCACATTTGTAATGTGGCTAATATCAAAAAATTCGTGGCTAAAATAATGTTACCACACTCATGACAAGAGTAGCAAAGTGAGAAGGAAAATGTGGCTAAATAAATGCCACGCCAGGATTAGCCACGTTTGGCAAAAGTGTGGTAGTTTTATTTAGTCACTTTTTTGTTCAATTTTGCCACATTTTCGAATGTGGCTAAACAACATGTTTTTTGTAGTGCCACTTGTATCAAAGATATGCTATCTGTGGCGGAAGGACATGTAATGGTAGCTAAGTGTTTTCATCTTTAACTATTAGGAAAGCCACTTTTTCGACAGACATTTTTTTTTTTTGTTTTGGAGTTACCCAACCCTAATTACTTCTTTGAGGCGAGTTGGCTCCCTCCGGTATCCCCACGAGCTTCGACTCTTTGAGCCGGCTATGAAACTAATCCGGAGTGCGGGGGATCAGTGATGGCTAAAGGTTCATCCCCCTCCCCAAGAATGCATTCAGCAGGAATCGAACACATGTCCAACCCCACTAACTCAGCGCCAAGTTACCAACTGAGACAAACATTTTTTATTTTATTTTTTTAGTTTTGTATTAGGTCTGGGCTTCTCACTTAAGCCCATTAGGGTCTGTATATATTGTAACTCTTTGTATTATCTTAATACACAGGATATTATTTTACATTCAAGTTGGTATCAGAGCTCTTTTGTTCTGGGAACCCTCGCTTTCGCTTAAAAACTTCGTTTTCGCTTTAAAACCTAAGCCCACTGCTTAGGAGTCCTCTTTTCTTTGTCGCGCGTAAAAAAAAAAACATCACGGACATTTTTTTTTGATGTTAATGAAAATTACGTTGAAAATTATATTTTAATGGGTCCAATAATCCGTCTCAGTCGTATTCGTCAAAATCTACTTTTTTGATGTAATTAATATTTCGTTGAAGTTTTCCACGGAGTGATATCCGCCGAAGACAATTTATTTTCGTTTAAATATGACCGTTACCAACAAATGATTTTTTTAAACAACTCTGTCGAAAATTTCAACAGAATTACAATGTATTTCGGTAAAAAAAATTCCATTGAAATTTTCGAATGAATATGATACACTTGAAACATTTTTCATAAAAAATAAATTCATCACATCTTGTTGCCCATTTTGGATGGCTTATTGTCAAACCTGATGAGATCAATTTATCATTTTAACGAGTATTCTCCTGACAGGTTAAGGAACCTGGCAAAAAAAAAAAGAATTAAAATATAAAATTTAATAAATAAATGTATAGAACATTTGTTAAGTGTACGGTTGTACCCATTTAGTGTAAGCTAGTATTTAACTCAAAGCGATGAATGGCAATTTTTTTTAAAAAGAACTTACATTTCATTTACTTCTAATTTTATTTTCTTAAAATAAACCCTTTTAATTTCCCCCCCTCTAGTCACTCAACTCTCTTTTCTGTCAAGGTTAACTACAGTTCAATTTCTCCATTTTTTAAGAGAACTCCAAGACTTTTTTATTTGGTGTAAAAGATGAAAGTTGATGAATTGGCGTTATAAAAACCAAATATTTTAGCCTTGTGTTTTAACTTTCTATAAATTGGATAAATAATAGTTTCAATTTGAATTAAAAGTATAGAAAATTAAGTAACTTAAATAAAATATTATATAAAATAATTTGAGAAAAAGTGCAATTAAAAGGGAATAAAACATAAGTGTAGGAAAAATGATCTGGATCCCACTTAATAATAATATCAAATAACAAGCAATATATAAATCCAATATAATATATATTCCTTTCTTTTTCTTGGTAGGAAATATGCATATAATTTGAATAACACAAAATACAAACATCTCATAAAAGTTTTTACTTTCTATGGTCCATACTAATTGCAAGGCCAGGCTCCACAGCAGCCCAATGGGCTACAAACGCCGCAGGCTCAAGCAATGATGATTAATAAAACTACAAACATATAGTGATACACTGTATGGCGGCTATATCTTGTCCTATGACAATGAGGACAAAGCTATTATTTTTAGAATCTTTGCTTAATAAAATTTTTGGTGCATGGAGGTTCCTAGCATCATATTTGGTCTACAAGCAACTCTGTGGTTGAACTGAACCCAACGCAGCTCCACCGGCATTGTTACACGAAGCTTGGGCAACTTGGTTATTGTAAGTGAGCTTCACATCCTCCATCCTTATCCCGCTGCATGGATACTCAGAACTGCAATCAAATTTCACAGCAACTTGGGTTTGGGATGTTCCGTGAATGTCTTGGTATGCCACATCACTGATTTTGACTCCTGAGGCCTGTTAATTTGTGCAAACAAATAAAAAAATAAATAACAAAATCAGCTCACTTTCATGCTGATGCTAGCGTAATAATTTCTTGAGTAAATATTTTTTTTGGTCTCTGGCAATATCTACGAAATTTTTTTTAGTCACTGGCAATAAAAAAGGATCAAATTGGTTCCTAAAAGTATGTAAAAAGGGTCACATTAGTAACAGAGGAGTTGACATAAGGACTAATGTGGCCATTTTTTTCATAATTTTAGGGACCAATTTGATCCTTTTTTATTGCTAAGGACGAAAAAGTATTTCGTAGATATTGCCAGGAACCAAAAAAGATGTTTACTCTAATTTCTTATTTATTATATTTTTATTTTCATAAAGAAAATCTTACTCTCAGGCCCATTAAAGCCCATGACATTTTAGTGGCATTAGGCATGATTAAGAGTTAGCACTAACCTGACCAGGGCAGTCCTTATTTCCTGGGCAGTAATGTTGGTCAATAACAATGGGGTTTTGGACATTGACCATGATTGCGTCTTGGAAAACGACGTTCCTCACAAATCCGTTGCTGGGTCTCCCCCAAGTCTTTATTCTAACACCGTTCTGAGTCCCCGTGAATGTTACCGTTTTAACTGTCACATTTTGTACTCCAGGTTCGTTCAAATCCTTTCCTAAGCTTCCAATGCTGCAAAATCCAATCAACAATTATTATTATTATTATTAATCCTCTAATAACATGGAACAACATTTTTTAAATTTTCTAATGAAAAGAATAAAAAAAAAGAACCTTATTCCATGGCCAGGTCCACATGCAACGTTTTCAATCCATAAGTTATTAGTGCCGGGGCCGATGGAGACGCAATCATCGCCGGTTCGAATTTTGGAGTTAAGGATGGTGACATCAGAAGACATTTGGACATGTATGCCGTCCGTGTTAGGGCTGTTTCCATCGGCCATGACCTTAACGCCTTGCACTTTCACATTCTGACATCCATATATCACTATGTGGAACATTTGACTATTAATCGAGGTCAACCCACTAATAGCAATGTTGTTAGAGTTTGTGAATTCCAATGTCTGAAACACATCACAAAAGAAAATTACCACCTTTACTCCATGTTTTCCTTAAGATTATAAAATTTTCGAATAATTATTTCACATACGAAGAGCAAAGAGCGTATGATTCATATTATAAAGTGGCATATTATATTGAAGGTGCAAGATAGTTCCTTATGAAGTGGCTAATATAATATGGTTAAGTGAAAGTAACCAAAATTTGTTGGAAGACGATTATCAACACATCCAGGTCGATCCAACCGTAGCAATTTCCAAAATAACTAACCCACAGTTTTTGGATGCACTAACGAGAGAATCTTATAACCTATCATTACCATATATATTATCACTAACTCCCCGCTTCATAATATTTGCTTCAATTAGTATCAACCACAATATTGAGCAGTTGCAAACGTTCCCATGATCTAACCCCACTACTAATCAACTGGGTTAACTCCACCTCCAACTCGAAATTAAAAAATTAAAACTAAGTCAGTGGGGAATAATAATAATAATTGAGTCAATTATAATGTTTAATATGCATGAAATGAAACATACCGTGGCTCCTGAAGGGCAATTACTTTGGCCTGAGTTCTTGCATTCCCATAAGGCGTTGCCTTGGGCATCAAGCACCCCACCGCGAATGGAAACCCCGTCTACATTTTCGAACAACAACCAGTTTCCTGCTTCTGAGATGACGCTGATATCTGAAGGAGCCACTAAGGTTCCATCAATGGCTATGGAGATAGCATTGTTGCTACATTTCCCACTGAAGGTGGCACTTCCCAGCAAGAACCTACCTTGTGGCACGTAAATTGAAGCAGGGTTGGAAGAGGCACAAGCTTTGCCCCAGGCATTAAGGAATGCCGTGGTGGAATCGGTCTTGCCGTCTGGTTTGGCTCCAAAGTCGACTACATTGTACATTGCTGCTTCAGCCATGGCTGAATTCAACCAACAATGTAAGATCACAACAACGATAAGAGAACTAAATTTTGGTGTGGGGTTAGGCATTTTGGAATTTGGTCAAATATATCGATGGTGTTTGGGAGAGAGAGTAAAAGAAGTTGGAAGATGGAGTGGTACAAGTGCTGAATAAGGTTGTGGGGTTTGGAAGTTAGAGCGGTTTGTGAGTGTATTTATAGCTGAGGATTTGGGAGCAGTGCACTGTGTAGGTTAGATTCCTTTACTGTTCCCTTTTATTTTTTATATTTTACAAGAATGTTAAGTTTCATGTCATTGTCAATTATGATAGTACTATGTTATCCGATGTAATAAAATAATTTAACGTATAAAAGAAGGGAAATTATACTGCGGTAAAATCATAAGGGTTGGTTTAGTAGGGGTTTGAATAATTTTTATTATTAGGTTATGTATTTAATTTTTACTTATATCCGAAAACAAGATTGATCACTTACTATACTTACATAAAATAATGTGCTTCTACTTACCAAAAAAAATAAAAAAATAATGTGCTTCTCTTTAAAAAAAAAACCAAATTTGATGAATATTTTATTTATCTTATAACAAAATAATTTCTCTCCTATTACGCAAAAGAAAAACTCATAAAGAAACGAAGGCAAAGTAAAAGTCGCGCCGAATATTAGAGTTAGATAAGAGACCTTTGCGTGCACCCTTTAATTATCTATTCGCTCTCCTTTCACTGGTTTTCGATTCGTTAATTATTATTTGTATTTTCTTATCAATTTAATTTATGGAAAGTATTTTTAATATTTCCGTTCCTTCCTTACATGTCATACACACACAAAATATATATATATATATATATATATATATATATATATATATATAATGATTTGTAAAGTGACTGTATAATAGATTTGGTGCGATCAAAACTTTATAATTATTTATTCTCAAAAATACATAGTTATTATGTTAAAGTTATTTTTTTTTCCTTTCTTCAGAAGTATAAGTATATATTTTCGAGAATACATAATTATAATATTAAAGTCATTTTTTTTTCTCTTTTCTGAAAAACTTTTCAAATATTGTCGGGTAACATAGAGAGAGAAAAAAACTTTACAATTATAAAACTATGTATTCTCGAAAATGCATGCATATAGTTATAATTCCAAAGAGAGAGACAAAAAAAAATAACTTTAACATTATAAAACTATCTATTCCCAAAAATACATAGTTTTTTTACCACACCAAACCTTATATATATATATATATGTATGTATGTATGTATGTATGTATGTATTTTCAGGAATACATGGTTATAAATTTTTGATCGCACCAAATCTTATATAGAATCACTTTACAAATCATTTTACCTTATATACACACATAGGCATACAACAATGATTAGGTGTTATAGAACCAAAAATAGATTAAGTAACGTGATTAATTTCATCATATAAATCTATAGTGCCATTACTTTTTATTTAGGCATATGCATAGATTTAATCAAGTATAGCTTTATAACATAGGATCATAGGTTTACCAAAAGGAAGACCTGTATTTTATTTAAGAAGAGGAAAATAAAAAAAAAGTTCAAAAAATAGGAAGTACAAATTAAATGGGTTTTACCGCTTAGAGCAAATATAAACAGTTATTGACTTTATTTTGTTAATAATTGCTGAGGAGTAAAGAGAGCAAAACGGTTGGGAGAGAAGACAATGAAGAGCGAGCGTGGTGCATATCATGCTATAGATAGTGATGTGCCGGCATAGGGTAATTAGATGGGAAAAATGGAAATCTAAGAGAAACCATAGGGTACCCTCCTAAATAATATTGCTCGGACAACAAATTGCATATATGGACATGGTGGCTTGAAAATTGAATAAGGATAAATTCAAAATAATTTTTTGAAATA
Organism: Gastrolobium bilobum; assembly: GCF_033153095.1. NCBI lineage: Eukaryota > Viridiplantae > Streptophyta > Magnoliopsida > Fabales > Fabaceae > Gastrolobium > Gastrolobium bilobum. The sequence goes on from NW_026896549.1 coordinate 72,871, forward strand.
TAAATTAACATTTATTTGATTAGTTTCATTCCGGCAAGACAATAACGTGGCATGAAATCATAACATGAGAACATGGCGCCTGCTTATGAAAAAAAGGGCTTAAATCACGCCAGGTTTCATGTATTATAACACATTATCATTTCAAGCTTAGTTTCATGAAACGTTCGGGGTTTGGTTAGTGCAATCACGCCACCATTTCGTACTCATTTTCCGGAGCCAATGTAGTGTATATACCCCGTTAATTCAATATATTTGAACGACTTATAAGCTTCTGTTTGGCGCACACACTGTATACTTCAAGGAGTGATGAACAGTTGAAAATTTATTTTTTGCATGTAACTTGCATAAAACTCTAACAAAATTCACACATCATCAAAATCACGTAGCCTATGAAACAATAATAAAGATTTGGGTCATACGTACAATCACTGGATTCTGCATGTTTTGTTTGAGATTTGGCGCGCGATTAACTCGCTAGGATTCATGAACTTTGTCCATTGAAAATAATAACTTACGGACGGTGTGCAAGATCTACAGGTGCGTGCCATACCCCTCCAGAGTGTGGGTTCAAACTCTGCTGGCCGATGTGAGGATTTTGTTGGTGGGTGATATGTAATCCCTCCCAAAAATTCTCAGAGAGGTTGGGGAGTCTTCCCTGACCGTAGTGAGAAACTGGTGCCTAACCCAACTTAAACTTTTTGATCTCCAAAAAAAAAAGATCTACATGCGCATGATATTCATACATTATCCGTCATGGATAGAGATATAAGATATTCAAGTACAATGTACATAAAATAATCACATCGCACTTCAAGTTACTTAAATAAATAAAAGCAAACACTATATCAGATAAGGGACGGACAGATCCCTTATTTTTATTTTTATTTTTTAGTGTTTATGTACTTTTCATTTTAAAAAATAACTATTTTAAATCACAAAAACTACTTATGGCATTCACTCGTAGTTTTCAAAGTGGAAACATCTATTCAAAGAAAATTTACGGCGATGATTTAGAGTCTGTTTGATTGTGTTCTAGTTTTTTTGTTCTTAAAACTGTTTTGTAAAATAGTTATGGAAACAGTTGTTTTCTATATTTTTTAATTTTTGAAAGTTAAAAACCAAAACAGAAAACAAAAACAACTCAGACATGTTCTCTAAATTTGATTCTAAAAACAAAAAAAATAGTTATAGTTTTCAAAACATTTTTTACAAAACAGGCCTTACCAAACGAGTTTTTTTGTTTTTTTGTTCTGAAAACTAAAAAACTGTTTTTAAAAATAACAATCAAACAGAGCCTTAGTTTTTGTGTTTAAATTGAGATGAGACTATTTACCTTCTATTTTCATATGATAATGATGAGAGCATTTTTTTTTTAAAAAAAAATTGAATGAAAAATCAACAATTTCATCATTTCAAGAAGGCATTCAAGTTTTCTGGTTTTTTTTTTATATTAGTCAATTTTGATACTAATAGTAATGTCATCGATATTTGCTAAAGCATATGGAGATGCCAACATTTGCTTCATATTATTAATTACCCACCGGAATTTCCAACAAGAAGGACAAGAGTTCCAAGAAATTATCATGGTTGTGGCATTGGTCAAGGTGTCGGTGTACAAAATTCTATATTCAACTAGGTCATCTTTTGAGGGGGAAATTACAATCAACACTTGAAACTAAGATAGGAAAGTGGCAGTGTTATTTACTCTTCTAAATTGAAACCGACGTTGTCGATCCTGTACTTAGGGTTTGTTTGGATGAGTTTTTTTTTTTCAGTCAAAAGTTATTTTTTTTTCCAAAAAAAAGCACTTTTATTTTAAAGTGCATTTGGATGCTGCTTCTAAAAAAACAAAAGCCATAAAAAAAAGCCAAAAACTTACTTTTTTCAGAAGCTAAATTTTAGCTTATAAAAAAAATAAAAGTCAAAAGCTAATTTTTTTTCAAAAAATAAATATTTTTTAAAAAATCTAAATAGTTTTAACTTTTATAAAAAATAATTTTAAAATAAGCAGAGCATAAAAGTAACTTTTTTTAAAATGCAATCCAAACACACTCTTAGAGTAAGTACCCAATGTAATGTGTTGTCATAAAGTGAACTATGTCTTCGAGTGATTGGTGAATGTTGTCTGATAAGTGTTAAAGACACTATGTTTCTAGGATCAAAGATATGTTAAATAATATTAAAAATGGTCGAGAACATAGTGTAAATTAATTAAATGCAAAAGAATTAGAGTTTTAATATTCGAATATGATTCTGACTTCTTTTGTGTTATTTTCAAATTTAATATGATAAATTATAATTATGAAGAATTATTGAAGTTGGAAGATATGAAATTCAAGAAAGACCAAGAAGAAGAAAAGTTTCAAGCGTAGTCCAAATTAAAAGCCCATGGACCTTCACTTATAAAAGACACACTTTAGGGTTTTCTATTCATTCTTAGACGAAAGAGCTCATGATGGCTGCAGCTTAGGAGAGGAAAAAGCTCTGTTCCGGACCTGAGGAGCGGAGAAACAGTCAAAGCTTCACCATGGAGACTGAATTTTATGTTTCTTTTATGAATTTTAGTTTCTTGAATATGTTAGGCTAGTTCTTTTTATGTAGTTAAGGCAAGATGGAACCAATGGATTCCTGAACGCTGTTTAATCCTTCTTGTAATTATTTTTCATGTTTCAACTATGCAATTAATCTGTTTTAAATTCATAATCTCGTTTATGATCTGGCCGATCTTGAATGCAGTGACGAACCTAGGAAAAATTCTTTATGTCCGCACATTTAGTGGTGGGGGTTTGGGGGTAGCGTCTTCATCTATTTTTTTGTAAAGACAGTTTAGATTAACGCTTTATATACAAGGTTATGAAGTCGCTCATAATCTAGTTGCTTCTAAAGAAGCTGCAGGCAATAGTTTGACCAATCATTCCCCCATAAATCTTACCAATCTTCCAAAACAAATATTAGAATATACTCCAGTACATCCATACATCATCATTCTATTTTATAATGGTGAATAAAAAAGTTAACACTACCTGTACAGAGGGCAAGCGAAATCACAGGCCTCGTCTTTAGAGATTAACTTATTTGAGAATGTCAGACCTGCAATCAATCCTCTCTTTTTAGAAAAATGAAAAAGGAAACAAAGGATGAAGAGAGCATGAGAATGAGTACGTGACAGGAGAGGAAGAATAAGTTTTCTCTCTAATCAATTTGCATTGCTACGTTGTTTTAATCATCTCTGTAAGTTGCTACATTGCTAACTAATATAAGAGTAAATACTATCTTTGGTCCCTAACAAAAAATTCGGTTCCCACTTTAGTCCCTTACAAAAAAAAAAATTAGTGACCTGGTCCCTATGAAATTCAAAGTGGACACATTTTAGTCCTTTTGAGCAACTAATGTGGGTCTTTTTTGAATTTGTGAGGGATCACGATTTTAACTAAATTGATCCACTTTTAATTTCTTAGAAACCTCAAGACTAATTTGTTTTATAAGGGACTAAAGTGGGGACCGTGTTTTTTATTGAGGACTTAAAATGATATTTACTCTTAATATAAATATTAAACCAAGAGACAAATAAGAACCTACAAGAAAGAAAAGAAAAGAAAAAACTAAAATCTTATGTCCGCACTGGCGGACATGTGCAACCACCTAGGTCCGCCTCTGCTTGAATGGGCATTAGAATCTTGCATGTCAATAGGAATATTGCTTTCTTGATTTCGTTTGATTAATTGTTAGAGTTTGTATGTTCTAAGAATAGTCTTATAAATTCTATGACGCATAATTCTTGACCTTAAAGCTTGTTTTAGAAAAAGGAAGAGCTTTGGAATAGAGTAAAGAAATATAATCACCAAGGGATTGGAGATTCAGTTAAATTAGAAAGGATTATCATTAATTGATCTTGAATGTTAATTGCATGAAAGATTAGACTTGTTGGGAAAATATTGGGGAAGTCGAATCCCTAGCTACGCTCGTCTTTAATTGAATTTAACTCGTTCTTAGTTATTAAACTTGAAAACTATTTTTTTTTTAAACTTTTTTTTTAATTCAAAATTATATTCTCCAAAACTTACAAGATTGATCGAACTTTAATTATATAAATAAGTCATTGCTTGATAAATCAATACTCGTGGGAACGACAACCCTACTTTTTACCACTTTATCACTTATATGATCGGTGCACTTGCCGAAGCCGCAACATTGTCCTAAACTACATTATAATATTTCCATTGTTGATGACAACAAGTTCTCCGACTTTACACGTTGTCAAAATCCTCTGATCACAGATATACAACTTGACAAAAATAACACTAGCAGAGTTGAACTTGTTTTTTGAATTGGTATTGAAAAATCAACCAAGTTATAAGTACAAAAATAAATCTATATTTCTTTATCATGTACTCGAATTGTATTAAATGCACAAACTTCTGTTATTGCCAATGTAGTTAAAAACATGGCCTATGCCTCTGCAGATGTTGCCTGGAGCTTAGCTTGGGGACCCAGCCAGATGATCACCTGTTTTCCAAAGCATGTAATAATGGAGTTTGTGTTTGAGGATCCTAATTGAAAAGATTAAAAGTTGACTACTATGGGATATTGATAGATATCGTTCAAATGGAGTTCTTTGGGCAGAGTGACACAAATTTAACCCTGCTTAAATGCAAAAGGTTTGATCCTAGCCTACAGGGAAGACAAAAGGATAAGTATGACAATGTTGAAATAAAGCAATCTAGGAGATACAAAAGGTATGACCCCACTTATACTTGCTCAACAAGCCTAACAAGTGTATTATACATTTTATCCTGGATCCCAACAAGGATGGCTTGGGATAGTAAAAACCAAAGTTTGCAACATTATACCAATCACAAGAGTTACAGAAATTGATAACATTGATGAACCTTACCAAGATGATGCCATTGTGGACATACTTGTACACATTGCCGATAATGACATCCATCGAAATCTTATTGACACTATAACTAAATTAGAGACAATCCCCCAACAAGGTATTGACAATAACAAAATGGACGGTGAGTAACAACAAATTTTGTCATCGTCTAAGCCAAAACATGATGATTTTGAAACTAAGGAGAAGACTAAAGAAGAAGACATAGTACCAAATAAATGTTGAATCAAAATGAAGACGTTGTCATTTCCCTTATTATAAAATAGTGTATCAAGATGTAAATGTTTATGGTTTTATTTCATGTAACATGCTCCTTTTGTTGTCTTAGTTGTAAGTTATTGATAGATCAGATGTCTTAATTCATGTATTGAGTCATTTTGTTGACATTATGTAAGGTTTGGCATATTTTTTATTATGAATTTTTCTACATGACATGATATTATAAGTGCATTTGGTGGAGATTGTCGTTGATTCCCATGTTATTCTTTATGTTGTGAAACTAACTATTTGATGGTCTATATTGTTTTCATATTATATAGATGGCTTCATCTGATCTTACCCATGGACGGGCTAAAGGTAGAGATAGATCATCCTTCGGGAGTAGGGGTAGGTCCTTTGCAAAGTAGTTTGGACGATTGTCAGTCAGAGGATGAGGACTTGACATACCTTTATCCTTTTCACAATAGCTGGATTTATCTCCATATGCACAAGCATCACTAGCTCCATTACTTACCACACCAGAGCCAGTGGTAGCTTCCACTGAAAAAACGCATGAGGTTGTTATTTCACTAACCATACACCATTGTTATTATAGCATTTAATTATTTGTGTTTTTCATATATTTATAATATTAAAATTTTACTCATTTTATGTATATATGTTCTAGCTCCGTCCCCTAATCCCGACAAGAACTAGGGCACGATTATTATCCACCAAAAAGGGCGAACTAGCTATTTTGGAAAGAGGAAATGTCCAAAAAATGTAAGAACATAATATAAAATGATTCTGAGCAAGCTTCAAACAGAACACACAAACAAGATGTCTTTTTCCTGCACATTTTTTTTTAATTACGTCATGGGCGAGCATGAAGTAGTGGTAAAATTGCTTCTTGGTGATAACGGGTTCTAATCTCGAAATATGTATAGACACACAAATACAACTAAACACCTAACTAATAAAAGGATAGAAACAAAAACAGAAGTTATTTTTATATATAATTCAAATATCCTTATATTTAGTACTCCCCTCAAGTTGGAGTATAGAGGTAACAAATGCCAAACTTATAAACTAGAAAAATCAAATTTTTTCTTACCCAATACTTTACCAAAAAAGTACCCACAAATTAACATGGCTAAAAAGACAACTCACAGATGTCAAAGATGTTGAAGAGACAAACGTTACTGGAATATTATCTCGATAAAGAATGACCATTAGCCGAAAGAGCTGGTTGAAATATTACTTGACCAAATAAGAAGACTTTGTTGGAATAACATCTGCTGAAAATCTTTCGCCGGAATAACCATTAGTGAAAATGTCTCGGCAAGTAAATATATGCAAAAAGAACTAAAATTTCTCCTCCAAATTCATCAAGAACAACATTTGGAAGCTTATTAAATAGGCAACAATAGGTACAAATGGACTTTGTATAAAAGAATCGCTATAAAAGAAATGAGATGTTAGGAAAGTATAACATAGAGCTCCTGTAAGAACCCGCACCGTTAATTAAGGAACTTAATTAATTAAATATGAGAATTAGGAAATAATTTCATAATTGACCCTAATAATTATTATGAGGCTTTAATAATTATAGTAAGTGAGTAATAATGTTGAAAGTCGTTTTTCTGATGAAAAACGCAGATACCGATTTCGCTAGTCGGTATAAATGCATACCGAAAAAACATCCCGGAAAATTATAATAAGTGCATGATAATTCCTAGAATAATATATAGGACTTGTAAAACGAGGTTCAAGTTAAAATAATGTGAACTGGTGCTAGAAACTGATACTGGCTATGAAAAACGTGTACCAGAAAGGTGCTGCAAAAAATATAAGAAAAATATGATAATTCTTGTAAAATTGAGTAGGTTAGGAATCTCAAATTTGAGATTAAAACGATATGCGTAGCTATTTTCGTTAATACTGTGTGTTTTAACTTAAGTGGGCCTATATAAGCTAGTGACACAATGCCCTAGGTCAGAATGCTTATTCCCTTACGTGAGTTTTGGACCCCTTTGCCTGATGACCAGTTCTTCCCTTGCCACCTTCACTCTCCGTAGCAAAAGCTCCAAGAAACCATTTTTCCTCCTCTTCCTTCACCTAAACACTCTAGCTTGTGGGAGTTGGTCTTGTGAGGGTGTGGTGTGTCACATTTCTGAGATTGTAGCCTTTGTGGTGAGGTGGAGTTGCTGAATTTGGTGCTGCCCTCTTGGGTTTGGGCTTGTGTGACCTTGTTCTTGGCTTCTTGAGCTTCAAAAAGCCATCTTTTGCCTAAAGGGCCAAGCTTGTTGACCAAATTCGTGGTTCCTTAAAGTCAGTACCTTGGAGCTGTGTTGGAGGCTCCAAGTCAGTGCCATTTTCGAAGTTTTGAAGCCTTGGAGGTATACATGTTCACCTCTCTGTCATTTTGATGATTTAAGCTTGTTTAAGCAATTAAAAATCGTAACTTGAACCATTTGATAAAATGAATGTGTTTCTGAGTCCCTAACATGCATATGAATATCTGTTTTTGGAGTTCTTGGACTCCAGATCGAGTTTGGATCATTGGAGGTCAATTATAACTTTAAAACTCAGTTTTCTGCATTCTGTCGAAGAAGTATTCGAATACTTTTCGGGCGGTATTCGAATACTTCCTAGAAAAATGCAGTAATCGAATACTTCGCGAGACAGTAGTGACCTAGTTTAGTAAAATTGCGATATCGCGAGCTTCAGAGCTCTAAATTGAGTGAGGTTTGGACCTATATGAAGATAACACATAGGGATACAACCCTGTAAATTTTCAGATCCATTGGATAATTGGATTTCTCTCAGTGTATGTTTGAAGTCGAGACCCTATTGCTGGAAATTCAGCTTGTTGTAGGAACTTTGCAAAAATCATAACCGGATTTATACAACTCCGATTTAGACATAAAATATGTCGTTGGAAAGCTTGAGATGTCTAGTTTAACATATTAAAATATTAGAGTTTTTGGTAAAGAGTTGCAACTGTATTTTTAAGCTGGTAGTCGAATACTCCTTGTAGTAGTATTGGAATACTTTTCTAGGAAGAAAAGTATTCAGATACCTTTGAAGAAGTATTCGAATACTGAAAAGTATTCGAATACAATGAGGTTTGATTTTTGGATACTGTGGTATTCTGATACTGGGGAAAAAGTATTCGGATACTTGGTAGTATTCGAATTCTTAAATGAAAGTAATCGAATACTTTCTGGAGAGTTGGAGTATTCGAATACTACTCGTGGAGTATTCGAATACTTCCTGCAGAAACAACATGTAATGAGTTAAAACGAGTAAGGAAGACTTAATCACTTAATGTAATCTGAGCTATGATTATTGATGATTATTTATGGTATGAACAGATTGTGATTGTGCTGTTTGTGGGCCTTGAGCTTGTGTGGACTCTTGGTTTGGATAGCTAGCTTACAAGGTAAGCTTTCGTGTCCTCGGGTTAGCCATTGTCTGTTCCACCATACTCCATGGGGGGATGGTTTATAAGCATGATGTGTTTTCATGTATTGTTTTGCTGAGATGCTAATGAACTGTTAAGTGCAAATGTTATATGATATGTATGTGGTGTTCCGTCTAAACAGGATGCCATGGGGTATTCCTGTGGGCGGGTACAACATGGGCTGGCATTTATGTGGGTAATAGACGTATTCCTGCATTTCTCTGATCAGTAGAATTGTTATAACACACATGACATGAATATCTGTTGTATTGCACTGATTTTGGAACTGATGTTGAAATACTGCTTTTAGAACTTATATTGCACATGTAAGAGAGCTTGGGGTGGAAGATCCTTGAGGACCCCTTGTCTTACTGAGATTTCTTGTTTAGAGATCTCACCCTACGTTTGGGGAATGCTTATTTCAGGTTCAGGTAGTATGGGGATTGATGCCTCTGGCGGCAGGAGGCCAGAGCTTAGTTGATGATTATTGCTGTTATATTTATGCTGGCATGACTGGATTGGATGTTGTTTATGTTTTCTGTCATTTATGGTTATTGAGTTGAGACTTATGTTGGGCTTTGTTGCCTTATTTGGGTGAGCATGAGAGTTGTCCATGCCACTATTTTGTTAGCACTTTTAGCTTGAGTTGTATAAACGACTAGTTGGTCCGGTCTACGAGCTGTAGTTCCGTGACTAGAGACATATATCTGTAAGTTCTATTAATGAGGTATTTCAGTTAGCTGTCTTTTGCAGTTTACATACAGGCATGTTTTATTTAAATGATTAATTAAGCAAGTTGGTAATGATAAGGACGTCATAAATGAAAAGAAAAGATATTCTGCATTTTTAATTAAGTGTAGCTTAATACGATGATATGATAACATTACCAGATATATACGGGGTGTTACAACTCCCAACTTTAGGGAACTCAACAAAAGAAAAGAAACAAATAGGTCACAGAGGATGGTACCGCTTTGATACCATATTGAAAATTCTATGGAATCAAAGTTAATTTCGTTATTAGAGAGACGTCGATGTATACATGCACAAATATAACTAAACAACTATAACAAACAAAAGGATAAAAACAGAAGCATAAACTGTTTACATAATTCATTAACCTTATCCTTATCGCTAGTAGTAGTAAAACCTTGCTTCATTTTGTTTTTAAGATATTTAAACCGCTTCCAAAGATGGCATGTGGGGATCGAACGAGACCTTTTCCTTTTCACTTACTCAGCTCCCTTGCTACTAACTGAACTATTACCATTTAGTTAACCTTGCTTCATTTTGAATTAATTTGTTACAAACTTGGGAGAAATAGGAAGGTTCAGCTAGCCTATAATTCTTCAGAGAACAATGGCAAGACAGATGAAATATTTTTTTATTGACCTTTGGTGAAGAAAATCTGCATCATAGGAAACTTAATGCATATGAAGTTGCTCTCGGTGGAAGACTCAACAATATCAATCAATATTGGGGATTTGAAACTTTTTGAAAGGATGAAATTGGGCGATACTGTCTCTATTCATTCTATAGAAGAAAGAGCCTCTGACGTCCACATTAGTTCAAATGTATCTTTCTTTGGCTGGATGGGAAATCTGCTTCTGATGTTATCAATAGTATTATATTTTACTTCTTTGATTGATTTGTTTTTCTTATGATGATCAATCTTTTTCTAGTAAAATCTTAAATGATCCTTTGTTTGTGGTGATTATATCATTGTTGTTACAGATGTACAAGCCAAGTTGGAAAAGTTCAAATAATATGGTATATAGAAATAGGGAAAAAAAATGTTATGCAACAGGACAACACTTTCTATTCCTGCATATCCTGGGACATTGACCAAACTAACACCCTTTAATAAAAATTTACCAGATTTCCACTCCAGGAAATTTTTTTGCCAAAATACCACGTCACAATACCGCTGATCTGACAAGCGAGAATGGACTGAACATGTGGCAGCGTCTGAATGGTCCACCATTCTAGTTGAGCAGCCCAACGAGAATGACAGAATGCTGACACGTGACAAAAGTACATGCATTTTGTACTTTTGCAAAGAATGCTTGTACTTTTGCCACGTGTCAGCATTATGTCATTTTCGCTGGGCTGCTCAGCTAGAACGGTGGATCATTCAGACGCTGCCACATGTCGAGTCCATTCTCGCTTGTCAGATCAGCGGTATTGTGACGTGGCATGTTGACAAAAAAATTTCCTGACATGGCAATTCGGTAAAATTTTACCTAAAAGGTGACAATATGGTCATTGTCCTGCATATCCTTTGAAATGTGTGTAGTTTTTTTTAAAAAAAAAAAGTAATGGGCTCCACTAGTTGCTGTATTATAAAACCCATAAAAATAATACATGACAAGGAAGATATTAAAATTGTTTGTACATAAAGGTGAAAAATGACAGTTGCCTGTGTTTGTATTGGACTACTGGCTGGTTTTTTGGGCCAATATTTTATATTATTTGGGAAGTTAGGTGTTTTTCTTCTTCTTTTTTCTCCCTAGTCATGTACACGGTACATGTGGAGAAGGGGCATATTCACTTAAGGCATATCATGTACACCTAAATCAGTATATATTATGTTAATACTTTCTTTTTTAAAAAGTCTTAATTATAATATATTCACCACATCATGTAACCTATTAATTTTGGATATAATTTATTGTCCAAACATAATGAGATCAATTTATCATTTTAGCAACAGTGAATGAGTATTCTCATGCCGGGTTAAGGAGTTAAAATATAACCTGGTAAAAAAATAAGAATTAAAATATAAAAATTAAGAAATAAGTAGAAACACTTGTTAATTAATTGTACCCATTTAGTGTAAACTTGTATTGAATTTTAAGCTTTAAATGATTTTTTTTAAAAAGAAATTACATTTCACTTTCTTAATTTTATTTTTTTAAAAATAAGCCCTTATAATTTTTTTCTTGTGTCACTTAAAGATTGTTAGAAAAAACGGACCGGTTCACCTGAAAACCGGACCCCGTTTGATATCAAATCGGCATTGATTTTTTAATTAAGCCAATTCTTGGTCAGATTCGAGTTTTTATAAACTGTTTTTTCCATTGAGGTTAACATCAGTCCAATTCCTCTCCATTTTTTAATAGAACTCCATGGCTTATTTGGGGTAAATGATGGAAGTTGATAAATTGGCGTTATAAAAGCCAAATATTTTAGCCATGTGTTCTAACTTTCTATGACTTTGATGGATAAAAATTTCAATTCGAATAAAAGTATAGAAAAATTAGGTAACTAAAATATAAAAAAAAAAACAATTTAAGAAAGGGTGCAATTAAAAGGCAATAAAACATTACTGTAGGAAAACTGATCTGGATACCACTTAATAATAATATAAAATAACGAGCAATATATAAATCCAATATAATACTTATTCCTTTCTTTCTCTTTGCTATAAATATACATAGAGGCGGGATATTCTCACTATCAAAATTTTTCACTACCAACTTACTAACTATCTAATCACCATTAGATTAACATTTTCTCTCTCTTCAAAAACTTTTTAACATTCTTTCTCTTTGATCCAATGGTAATGTGATGAGTAATAAGTTAGTAGTAAAAAATTTTGGTAATTAGAATATCCTCAATCATATACATGTACATTGATTAACACAAAATACAAACATCTCATAGAAGTTTTGACTTTCTATGGTCCATACTAATTGCAAGGCCAGGCTCCACAGCAGCCCAATGGGCTACAAACGCCGCAGGATCATGCAATGATGGTTAATAAAACTACAACATATATAGTATGGGGCCTGGTGATACCAAAAAAAAAAAAAAAAACTACAAACATTGTAATACACTGTATGGCTATCTTGTCCTATGACTTCGAAGACAAAGCTATGTTTTTAGAATCTTTGCCTTTAATTAAATTGTTGGTGCATGATGGCTCCAAGCATATTTGCACTACAAGCAACTCTCCGGTTGAACTGAACCCAACGCAGATCCACCCGCATTGGTACACAAAGCTTGGGCAACTTGGTTATTGTAAGTGAGCTTCACATCCTCCAACCTTATCCCGCTACATGGATACTCAGAACTGCAATCAAATTTCACAGCAACTTGGGTTTGTGATGTTCCGTGAATGTCTTGGTATGTCACATTACTGATTTTGATTCCAGAGGCCTGTTAATTTGGGCAAAAAAAAAAAAAAAAGAAATAATAAAATCAGGTCGCTTTCATGCTGATGCTAGCCTAATAATTTCCTATTTATTTTATTTTATTTTTCATAAAGAAAATACTACTCTGAGGTCCATTAAAGCCCATGAGATGTTAATGGCATTAGCCATGATTAAGAGTTAAGGACTAACCTGACCGGTAATATAGCACCACTAGGGTTAGTCTAGTGATGTGGGGGGTGTGTGTTAGGAGTGTGTGTAGTGTAGGGTGTTGTGTTCAATTCCTTGTAATTTTCAAAAAAAAACGGACTAACCTGACCGGGGCAGTTCTTCTTTCCTGGGCAGTAATTTTGGTCAATAACAATGGGGTTTTGGACATTGACCATGATTGCATCTTGGAAAACGATGTTCCTCACAAATCCATTGCTGGGTTTTCCCCAAGTCTTTATTCTAACACCATTTTGAGTCCCCGTGAGTGTAACCGTTTTAACTGTCACATTTTGTACTCCAGGTTCGTTCAAATCATTTCCTAAGCTTCCAATGCTGCAAAATCCAATCAACAAGAAATCATATTATTATTATTATTATACAAAAAACAATAGAATATTATGCCTACTCTATCCACTTATTTGAAATATAATTGGAGAAAAAAATGATAAAAGTTAATTAAGATTTTGATTTAACTATATTAAAAATGAATAGGTACAGTACGCGTAAAAAAAGAATATCTTATCCCTACAAATAATCAAAAGTATATCAATACTCACAGTCCGCTTATAACATGAAACAACATATTTTAAATTTTCTAATGAAAAGAATAAAAAAAGAACCTTATTCCGTGGCCTGGTCCACATGCAACGTTTTCAATCCATAAGTTACTAGTGCCAGGGCCAATGGAGATGCAATCATCGCCGGTCCGAATAGTGGAATTGAGGATGGTGACATCAGAGGACATTTGGATATGTATGCCGTCTGTGTTAGGGCTGTTTCCGGCGGCCGTGACCTTCACGTCTTGCACTTTCACATTCTGACATCCGTTGATCACTATGTGAAACATTTGACTATTAATCGAAGTCACCCCAGTAATACCAATGTTGTTGGAGTTTGTGAATTTTAGTGTCTGAAACACACAAAGAAAACCACCTTTAATTACTCCATGTTCTCCTTTGTTTTTATAAAGTTTGCGAATAATTATTTCATATACGAAGAGCAAAGAGCACATGATTCATATTAGCAGCATTGATTTCGTTTAACTAATAATAATACTAAAATAATAATTTTATCTTAATCGCACTATTGGACACACACACACAGCCTTTTCTCGTTTGTTTTTTCCTCTCTGTTCTTGAAGATCAAAGATACCACTCTGCACATGGATTCATTTTGTGGCATATTATATTGAAGGTGCAAGATAGTTCCTTATAAAGTGGCTAATATAATATGGTTAAGTGAAAATAGCCAAAATATGGGGGAAGACAGATTATCAACACATCCAGGTCCCACCGTAGCAATTTCCAAAATAACTAACCCATAGTTTTTGGAAGCACTGACGAGAGAATCTTATAACCTACGGTTATATTTATCCCATGTTACATAAGAAAAGCCAATTTTTCAAACACAGAAAAGAGAGGTGAGTTCCACCTCTACTTTTTCTCTATTCTCTTAGTTCAATTTATAATTTTATTTCTTTTTTTTGGATTGCTCCATTGGTTTCCGGGGCTTCGCCCCGACTATATCCAATCCGACCCGGGTAGGTTACCTAGCATTGAAAGGTGAGTCTCCCAGCGAGGATTTTCTGCATACACAAAGTCTCGAACTCGAGTCCTTGCTTAAGCGAACCCAAGTACCTTACCACTTGAGCCAACCCCCGTTGGTAATTTTATTTCTAGTATATAAGAGAACTTTTTTCTTATAACACAAAGAAAACTATTTCCCTATAAAGAATAACCTATCATTACCATATATATTATCACTAACTCCCCGTTTCATAGTATTTGGTTCAATTAGTATCAACCACATTGAGCAGTGCAAACCGTTCCATGATCTCCTCCCACTACTAATCACCTGGGTTAACTCAAACTCCAACTCCAAATTAAAAAATTAAAACTACGTCAATGGGGAATAAATTGAGTCAATGATACCGTGTAATATGCATGAAATGAAACATACCGTGGCTCCTGAAGGGCAATTACTTTGGCCTGAGTTCTTGCAATCCCACAAGGCGCTCCCTTGGGCATCAAGCACCCCACCACGAATAGAAACCCCGTCCACATGCTGGAACACCAACCAATTCCCGGCGTTTGATGAGATGACCCGGTAATCAGATGGAGCCACCAATGTTCCATCAATGACTATGGAGATAGCATTGTTGCTACATTTCCCATTGAAGGTGGCACTTCCAAGCAAGAATCTACCTTGTGGCACGTAAATTGAAGCAGGGTTGGAAGAGGCACAAGCTTTGTCCCAGGCACTAAGGAATGCCATGGTGGAATCGTTCTTGCCGTCTGGTTTGGCTCCAAAGTTGACCACATTGTACATTGCTGCTTCAGCCATGGCTGAATTCATCCAACAGTGTAAGATCAAAACAACGAGAAGAGGACTAACTTTTGGTGTTGGTTTTGGCATTTTGAAATTCGGTCAAATATCTAAGGTGTTTGGGAGAGAGAGCAAAAGAAGTTGGAAGATGAAGTGGTAGTACAAGTGCTGAATAAGGTTGGTGGGGTTTGGAAGTTATAACCGTTTGTAAGGGTATTTATAATAGGAAATGTATCCTCTCAAATTAAATAAAATATTATATGATTATGTGCGGGAAATCACAACTATACAGAAATAAATTAACGGTAATAATTTTATAATTATCTATTTCAATTTTTTTTCTTTTTTGTTATCTCTATTGATTCACTTTATATGATTATGATTCTCCCACGTAATCATATTATATTTTATTTAACGAGAGATGCACTTCCATTTATAATTATAGCTATGGATTTGGGAGCAGTGCACTGTGCAGGTTACATCCCTTTAATGTCCCATTTCTTTTTTTAATATTAGAAGAATGATCATGTCCTAGTCAATTATGTTAGTACTGTGTAATCAAATAATTTAACGTATAAAAAAAATGAAAGCAAAGCAAAAGTCGCGCCGAACATTGGAGTTATATATTTTATAGTACTGTGTAATCAAACAATTATGCGTGCACCCTTTAATTATCTATCCCCTCTCCTTTAACTGGTTTTTTATTTGTTAATTATAATTCGTATTTCGCTATCAATTTAATTTATGGAAAGTGTTTTTCATTTTTCCGTTCCTTCTTTATATATCACGTTATACATATATAGATAACAACAATGATTAGGTGTTGTAGGTAAGTATATTTTCACTGTCATAGGAGCAGATAACGAAAAAAATAAAATTTAAGTGACATTAACCACATAAAAGTGTGAGAAAAATAAATGAAGTACATTTTTTCAATTTTAACAATGATGTACTGAGTCTTCACAATTATGGAAATACTACAGATATTTTTATTATAATATTTGCTTTCATATATAAACGTATTATGTGAGATAAAATGCAATATATTATAGGGTTGAGGCTATTATTGTCAAAAACTAGTTTAAAAACATAGAAATGGTAGAAACATAATGTAAAAACATGTTAAAATGTAAGTAAAAACTGTCCTTAGTAAAAACAGGTAGACACGCCGCGTAGATACATAAAAACAGGAGAAACATAAGTTTTTGCATTTTTACTTGAACTCAATTATTATTATTTTTTTTAAAACCCTAATTTTCTTTTTCTTTTTAAACTCAATATTCTCGTTTTGTGTTTTTAGACTGATGTCTTATATAGTTATGTGACTTATATCTTTCATATTTGAAGTTATTCATGATTTTTTTTACATATATATATATATATATATAATTTTATATCTAAACCTTAAGTAATGGAAACTTTACATTTTGTGTCGTTTATACTATTTATGTTTCTACCACCTTCTTCTATTTTTACGTAGAAACTTAATTTTGACAACATTGGTTGGGGCTTTCAAAAATTATAAGATTGGTGTTTACTTTTATAGAATTTCAATATAATATTTTTGCATCATCTTCCATCATGTGTTGAAACTTTTTTTTTAATAATTTTACTTATATTAATAGTTACATATAATTAATGTAGAATTCATTAAATAATATGACAATACATGATTAGATATAAGATTAAAATATTTTACCTTAAATTTCATAAAATTAAGTGTATTAAAATTGAGTAACGTACGTGCTTAAAAAAAGAAGAAGTAACGTACGTATATTAAATCCATCGCGTGATTAATTTCATCATACAAACCTGTACTTTATAATATAGGATCATTGGTTTACCAAATGGAAGACCAGTACTTTATTTAGGAAGACAAAAATAAAAAAAGAGAGGTCAAAAGATAGGAAGTACAAATTAAATGGTTTTATAGCTCAGAGCAAATATAAACAGTTATTGACTTTATTTTATTAATAATTGATGAGGAGTAAAGAGAGAAAAACGGTTGGGAGAGAAGACAATGAAAGAGTGAGCGTGGTGCATATCATGCTATAGATAGTGATGTGCTGGCATATATGGTAATTAGATGGGAAAATGGAAATCTTAGAGAAACCATAGGGTACCCCCCTAAATAATATTGCTCGGACAACAAATAGCATATATATGGACATGGTGGCTTGGAATTTGAAAAAGGATAAATTCAAAATAATTTTTTGAAAGAACATTTATTTAATTAGTTTCATTCCGGCAAGATTATCACGTGGCGTGAAATCATAACATGAGAACATGGCGCCTACTTATAAAAAAAGGGCTGAAATCACGCCAGGTTTCGTGCATTACAACAAATAATAATTTCAAGCTTGGTTTACCATTTCGTACTCATTTTCCGGAGCCAATTTAGTGTATTTATACGTTTAATTCAATATACTTGAACCGACTTCTTTCTAAGATTGTGTTTGGTGCACTCACTGTATACTTCAAGGAGTAATGAACAGGTGAAAATTTATTCATTGCATGTAATTGTAACTTGCATAAAAATCTATACAAAAATTCACTCATCGTCAAAATCACGCAGCCTTTATGCAACAATAATAAAGGTTTGGTTCATACAATCATTGTATTCTGCATGTTTTGGTTGCGTTTTGACGAGCGGTTAACTCGCTAGGATTCATGAACTTTATGTCCATTGAAAATAATAACTTACGGTGCCAGATCTAGAGGCGCAAGTATAACGTATATAAAATAATCACATCGCACTTCAAGTTACTTAAATAAGTAAAAGCTAACACTAGATCAATTAAGGGACGGACATATCCTTTCCTTCCCTTTTCTTTTCTAACCAAATTTCACATATTCAATAGACCCTCATTCATGATGTCGTGGTCATCCATACTCCCTAAACTTCAAATCTACGCTATTTAGGTTCCCTCTCCATTATGTGAAAGACTTTTGTGCTCTTAGTAATATTTTCCTCTTGAACGAAGTTTCCCTCCTCATAGTAGGAGTGTGCCAAGCTAACGCAGTTAATTAAGGAGATATCTTGAAAAGATGGGGAGAATATTGAAAATGATTTATTAATTCTGGTTATACTTAATCAATGATGGATTGTATCAATGTACTGTTTATTTTTTGGTTATACTTAATCAATGATTTATTTTGGTTATACTTAATCAATGATGTGATTGACATAGCATTACTTATTTTGACAAATTAAGACTAAGATAATATATATATTTTTTGTTCAAATTAATAACTAATCTTCTAGTTTTGAGTTTCTTCTTGCAGCTTTGGTTTTAGAAATTTGACAATAATTTCATCTAATTAAGGAAAGCTCTGTCATTATGAACGTAAATTTATTTTAAGACTAAAAATTCGTGAGAGCTTATATATTATTTTGTCGCCTAGAGAACTGTTCGGAAAACAAGAAAGGTGAATTCGTTTCCTACAAGTACCAAGATTGATCATGTCTCTATATATATATATATATATATATATATATATGAGTTTACTTTTTTCTGCATATATGCAGTAAGCTTGATACGACGTTGTTTTGAGTCAAAAATCATGGTATTTTTGTAATTTTAATTTATTTCAAGGTTATAATAGTTTTTATATTTATAATTTTTTTAAGATTTCAATACCAAAATGACGTCGTTTTGAGAATAAATGCAGATAACTTATCTGCAGTAACTGTAGAAATATTTTTCTCATATATATATATATATCAAATAAATTATTACGTATAGAATAAGATATTAAAGCTTTCTATACTTTAATTATATATAGGGTTTGTTTTTTCTGATGTTACTTTAGATAACTTTATCTAATGTTCATCAAAACGACGTCGTTTTGGGACAGAAATCATGGTGTTTTTGTAATTTTAATTTATTTCAGAGTTATAATAGTCTTTATCACTCTAATTTTTTAATTTTTCAACCCAAAACGACGTCGTTTCGATGAACATTAGATAAAATTATCTAAAGTAACATCGGAAACTTTTTTCCCTTATATATATTAATTAATAAATTTAGAATCATGAAGGCATCTATTTGTAAGAAGATTAAGATTGATTATGTAACTGAAGGAGGAAGAAGGAGAAACGCAGAAAGAAGTTAGTTAGAAGAGAGAGAAATTGAGAGAAGGAAGTTTTTTCCAACAATTTTCTATATTTTCTTCCGTTTGTATTTTCTGTATATATTCTGAATGAGCAATGGATTTACAATCATAACAGTCCCATTAACAAAAAGGCTATCAGCTCATTATGAAGTCATTAAAGCGTCTAGGCCTAGAACTATTCTTGATGGCCCGATTAGTATTACTGCCTTGGTGGGTTGGATCCTTAGGGAGCAACCCAAGGGGTTTTGCAACAATCCTTCCCTCTTGAGTTGCAGCATCGTCTGCGATGCGTGATGGGCTGTTTGATGAAGAGCGATCAACGGTGGAGATAAGGCCAGTTTGGGATTCTTCGTACAACACAGCTGGGTTGCCTTGTGGAGTGGACAAGGGTTGATTGGATGTAGATGGGACAGAAGTGGGTGAACTGTCCACGTGTATGGAGGGGAAGTAAAGTCCGTGAGTGGGCTCAGTAGAGGTCTTTGCTGACATTAAGGGTGTGTTCGGTACAAGAGAAATTTTTTGGTGACCGGGAATCATGATTAATGGGAATTCAGTAGAAATTGAGTTTACTTGGAATCTTACGAAAGATGTGTTTGGTTCGCCAAAATATTACCGGGAATATTGGGTAAAAATTACTGATTCCATATTTGGTTTAGAACGAAATATGACTTGGAATATGAGGTTATTTTACAAAAATAACCCCAAACTATTTTTACTTTTGTAATTGATAGATTGAGTCTAGATTTTTATGTGTATTGGGGTATTTTTGTCTCAAAATTTATTGTTGTGCTTTCCCTTTACTTGGTATTCTGATTGGTATTCCGAATTACCATATTATTTTTGGTAATCTGAATAGTGACTTTTCTTTATAAATCAAATTACCGATAATCCTTGGATATCCGAGAATCGTAATTTATTCCTTCTACCAAACATGGTAATTACATTTACCAAAGAAGAATTACCGGTAATCCTCTCCAAAAACTTGAACCAAACACCCCCTGAAGCCTTCTCAGCAGAAAGAAGCCTAACACAAAAAACATGACCGGTCGCGCCCACTGAGTTTTCAAAAGGGTCTTGGGCTCTATTCTTTCTTGTGAACTTTTTTTTTTTTTTTTTTGATACATATCTTCCTTGTGAATTTTATTGATATGTTATTCGTAAGTTTTGATCGAATTTTTCTCATTTTCTGACGATAGAATTGGACAACTTATAGTTCATGCACCTTGACCTTTCTTTGGTTATAGTAGTGGCATGTGTTTTAACTTTCTATGACTTTAATGGATAGTAGTTTCAATTTGAAAAAAAGTAAGAAAAATTAAGCAACTAAAATATTAATAATAAAAAAATTAAGAAAGTGTGCAATTAAAAGGGAATAAAACATAAGTGTAGGAAAACTGATCTGGATACCAATATAATACACATTCCTTTCTTTTTCTTCGCTAGAAATATACATGTACTTTGGAATAACACCAAATACAAAAATCTCGTACAAGTTTTTACTTTCTATGGTCCGTACAATTGCAAGGCCAGGCTCCACAGCAGCCCAATGGGCTACAAACGCCGCAGGATCTAGCAATGATGGTTAATAAAACTACATAGTGATACACTGAATGGCTATCTTGTCCTATGACTTTGAGGACAAAGCTATTACTTTTAGAATCTTTGCTTAACAAATTTTTGGTGCATGGAGGTTCCTAGCATCATATTTGGTCTACAAGCAACTCTGTGGTTGAACTGAACCCAACGCAGCTCCACCGGCATTGTTACACGAAGCTTGGGCAACTTGGTTATTGTAAGTGAGCTTCACATCCTCCATCCTTATCCCGCTGCATGGATACTCAGAACTGCAATCAAATTTCACAGCAACTTGGGTATCGGATGTTCCGTGAATGTTTTGGTATGTCACATCACTGATTTTGACTCCAGAGGCCTGTTAATTTGTGCAAACATAAATAAAAAATAAAAAAACAAAATCAGCTCACTTACATGTTGATGCAGCCTTATAATTTCCTATTTATTTTATTCTTAATACTAACCTGACCGGAGCAGCCCTTGTTTCCAGGGCAGTACTTTTGGTCAATAACAATGGGGTTTTGGACATTGACCATGATTGCATTTTGGAAAAGGACGTTCCTCACAAATCCATTGCTGGGTTTTGCCCAAGTCTTTATTCTAACACCATTTTGAGTCCCCGTGAATGTAACCGTTTTAACTGTCACATTTTGTACTCCAGGTTCGTTCAAATCCTTTCCTAAGCTTCCAATGCTGCAAAATCCATTGAACAATTATTATTATTAATATTATTATTATTTTATAATCAAAAGTATATTAAAACCCACAATCCTCTTATAACATTGAACAACATATTTTAAATTTTGAAATGGAAAGAATTAAAAAAAGAACCTTATTCCATGGCCAGGTCCACATGCAACGTTTTCAATCCATAAGTTACTACTGCCGGGGCCGATGGAGACGCAATCATCGCCGGTTCGAATTTTGGAATTGAGGATGGTGACATCTGAAGACATTTGGACATGTATGCCGTCCGTGTTAGGGCTGTTTCCGGCAGCCATGACCTTCACGCTTTGCACTTTCACATTGTGACATTCATTTATCACTATGTGAAACATTTGACTATTAATCGATGTCAATCCCCTAATACCAATGTTGTTGGAGTTTGTGAATTCCAGCGTCTGAAACACACCACCCAAAAAAAAAAAAAAAAAACCACCGTTACTCGAAGTTCCCCATAGATTTATAAAATTTTCGAATAATTATTTCACATACGAAGAGCAAATTAAGAGCACATGATTCATGTTAGCGGCATTGGTTTCGTTTAACTACTACTACTAATAATAATAATTTAATTATTTGATCTTAATAGCATAATTGGACACACACACACACACAGCTATTCTCTTTTATTTTTTCCATCTTTCTTCGTGAAGATCGAAGATAGCACTCTGCACATGGATTGATTTTGTGGCAATATTATATTGAAGGTGCAAAGAAAAGATAGTTCCTTATAAGGTGGCGAATATTATGGTTAAGTGAAAATAACCAAAATTTGGTGGAAGACAGATTATCAACACATCCAGGTCCTACCGTATCAGTTTTTGAATCTTATAACTTATCATTAGCATATTATCACTAACTCCCCGCTTCATAATACTTGCTTCAACTTCTAGCAACCACGGACATTGAGCAGTTGCGTGCAAACCGTTCCATGATCTAACCCCACTACTAATCACCTGGGTTTATTGTCACAAGTGACAATTTTCGACACAAATCATTAAATTTTGTCACAAATAAATTTGCGACTCAGGAATTTGTGACGAAATTTCATATGTAGTGACAAAATTTGCGACACTAATAAGATTTTTTTCTTGTAGTTAACTACTTGAAATAAAAAATTAAAACCAAGCAATGGGGAATAATATTAATTAGAGTCAATGATAATGTGTACTTTGCATGAAACGAAACATACCGTGGCTCCTGAAGGACAATTACTTTGGCCTGAGTTCTTGCATTCCCACAAGGCGTTGCCTTGGGCATCAAGCACCCCACCGCGAATGGAAACCCCGTCGACATTTTCGAACACTAACCAGTTTCCGGCTTTTGATATGACCCGATAATCAGAGGGAGCAACCAATGTTCCTTCAATGACTATGGAGATAGCATTGTTGCTACATTTCCCAGTGAAGGTAGCACTTCCAAGCAAGAACCTACCTTGTGGCACGTGAATTGAAGCAGGGTTGGAAGAGGCACAAGCTTTGCCCCAGGCATTAAGGAATGCCGTGGTGGAATCGGTCTTGCCATCTGGTTTGGCTCCAAAGTTGACTACATTGTACATTGCTGCTTCAACCATGGCTGAATTGAACCAACAATGTAAGATCAAAAGAACGAAAAGAGGACTAAGTTTTGGTGTTGGGTTTTGCATTTTGGAATTTGGTCAAATATTGAAGAAGTTGTTGAGAGAGAGAGAGAGAGAGTAAAAGAAGTTGGAAGATGAAGTGGTACAAGTGCTGAAGAAGGTTGTGGGGTTTGGGAGTTATAGAGCGGTTGTGAGGGTATTTTATAGCTAAGGATTTGGTAGCAGTACACTGTGCAGGTTATTTTCCCTTACTTTAATGTCCCATTTTTTTTTAATATTAGAAGAATGATTGGTTTCATGTCCTAGTCAATTATGTTTGTTCTGTGTAATCAAATAATTTAACGTATAAAAGAAATGAAGGCAAGGCAAAAGTCGCGCCGAACATTGGATTTAGATAAGAGCCCTTTGCGTGCCTTTAATTATCTATTCCCTTTCCTTTAACTGTTTTTCGATTCGTTAATTATAATTCGTATTTTCTTATCCTTTTAATTTATGGAAAGTGTTTTTCATTTTTCCGTTCCTTCTTTAATTATATGTCACGATATAATATATATATATATATAGAGAGATTTACATTTCTGCAGCTGCTGTACGTGCAGCAATTAAATACTTGTCATATATATATAGAGGTAGGATCCTTTGCACCGGTGACAAATTTCAATTTTGACACCTCATCTGAGAGCCGTTAGATCAAAAAAGATCAACGACTCTGATTTGCAAGCATGTGACACCATTGATCTTTTTTGATCTAACGACTCTCAGATGAGGTGTCAAAATTAAAATTTGACACCGGTGTCAAATTTGAAATTTGACAACTCATCTGAGAGCCGTTAGATAAAAAAAATCAATGGTCTCACATGCTTACAAATCAGAGTCGTTGATCTTTTTTGATCTAACGGCTCTCAGCTGAGATGTCAAATTTGAAATTTGACACTGGTGTCAAAGGATCTTACCTCATATATATATATATATATATATATATATATATATATATATATATATATATATATAGGAAAGAATATTGTAACAACCAATTAGTGTTACTACCAATCAATTTCACCGTTAGATCGATTATGTTGATCCGACGGTTATATTTATTCCAACTTTGTATGGTTATGAATTCCCATATTTAATACTTTTTATTTATTTTCATCTTTGTATGGTTATGATTTCTCATATTTAATGCTTTCATAATAAATATGGGGAATCATAACCATACAAAGATGAAAATAAATATAATCGTTGGATCAACATAATCAATCTTACGGTGAAATTAATTGGTAGTAACACTAATTGGTTGCTACAATATCCTACCTATATATATATATATATGCGGAAAATAATTATCTCATATTGCATGAGATATTTATCTCATGCAATAGAGACAAAGTAGTGAG
This sequence comes from Gastrolobium bilobum, assembly GCF_033153095.1. Lineage (NCBI taxonomy): Eukaryota > Viridiplantae > Streptophyta > Magnoliopsida > Fabales > Fabaceae > Gastrolobium > Gastrolobium bilobum. The sequence goes on from NW_026896549.1 coordinate 97,508, forward strand.
ATCCACATTGTTTTTTATTTTTTATTTTTTTTACAAATGGTGGACCCCACTATCTTGTCTCTGTTGCATGAGATAATTATCTCATGCAACATGAGATTAATAGATCCCTATATATATATATATATATATATATATATATATATATATATATAGGTAGGATTAATTGACACTGGTGTCAAATTTGAAGTTTGACACCTTATCTGAGAGCCGTTAGATCAAAAAAGATCAACGACTCTGATTTGTAAGCATGTGACGCCATTGATCTTTTTTGATCTAACGGCTCTCAAATAAGGTGTCAAACTTAAATTTTACACCGGTGTCAAATGATCCTACCTCATATATATATATATATATATATATATATATATATATATATATATATATATGACAACAATGATTAGGTGTTATATGTAAGCATATTTTCAGTGTTAGAAAAATAAAAAATTTATGTTACAATACTAGCCATATAAAAGGGTAGAAGAAATAAATAAAGTTAAATGGATTATATTTTTTCAATTTTAACAAATGATGTACAATGTCTTCACTGGTACTCTGGGAATGCTAAATATACTTTCATTATAATATTAACTTTCATATATAAACATATAATGTGAGATAAAATACAATTTATTCTAGGGTTGGGGCTTACATGAATTATAAAATTAGTGTTTACTTTTAATAGAATGTCAATATTATATTTTTATGTCATCATCCATATATCATGTGTCGGAACATTTTTTATAATAAGTTTAATTATATTAATAGTTACATATAATTACTGTACAATTCATTAAATGATATGACAATCCATATTAGATATAAGTTTAAAATGTTTTACACTAAATTCATAAAATTATGTATATTACAATTAATTATTGTTAGATTAAGTAAAGTGATCAAGTTCATCATATAAACCTATAATGCCATTACTTCTTATTTAGGCATATGGATAGGTTTACCAAAAGGAAGACCTGTACTTTATTTAAGAGAGGGAGGAAAAGAGAGGTCAAAAGTTAGGAAGTACGAATTAAATGGGTTTTATGGCTCAGTGCATAAACAGTTATTGACTTTATTTTTTTATATTTGATTTTTACTTTATTTTATTAATTATTGCCGAGGAGAAAAGAGAACAAAACGGTTGGGAGAGAAGAGAATCAAAGAGTGAGCGTGGGAATTTTTTTTTTTTTTCCCAAGTATATCAACCAACCAGGCAGACTATCACATTAAGTAGATAAATTTCTTCTAACGAAACTTTTTCCATACATATGGTAAGATATCGAATTTCTGTCAACATGTTAATGAACTCAACTATCTACTAATGTGCTGGATTTTGTTGATAATTTTTTTGAGTACCGAACTAGGTACTCTCATTTAATAGAAAGGGAAAAAAATTCATTTTTATCCTGCTTTTTTTTTATAATTTCTTTTAAGGAAAATATTAGCCTAATGTGAAGTCTCTTCTACACACTCTAAAAAAGTGTGGGATTCACTTTAATTTTTTTTTTTCTCTTTTCTTGTACAGTGGAATCCACATAAGTTTGTAGGTGCAACATGAGATATTTTATCTCCTATTACATGAGAAAATAGAATCTCTTCTTTTAAAGTCAAAAAAACTTTCCCTTTTTAGTATGAAATTAGTACCTACAACTTTGCACAATTTTCTCTGTGAGTGTGGTGCCTATCATGGAAATCTAAGAGAAACCATAAATATTGCTCGGACAACAAATTGCATATATGGACATGGTGGGTTCAAAGTTGAAAAGGATCAATTAAAAAAAAAACGTTGAAATATAAATTAACATTTATTTGATTCGTTCATTCCGGCAAGACAATAACGTGGCGTGGAATAATCATAACATGAGAACATGGCGCCTGCTTATAAAAAAAAATGGGGCTTAAATCACGCCAGGTTTCATGCTTTATAACACATTAACATTTCAAGCTTGGTTTCATTAAACATTCCGCGGCTCGGTTAATGCAATCACGCCACCATTTCGTACACATTTTCCGGAGCCAATGTACTATATTTATCCGTTTAATTCAATATACTTTGAATCACTTCTTTCTATGATTGTGTTTGGTGCACTCACTGTATGCTACAAGGAGTAATGAACAGTCGTAAAATTTATTCATTGCATATAACTTATATAAAACTCTATCAAAATTCACTCATCATCAAAATGACGCAGCCTTTATGCAACAATAATAAAGATTTGGGTCATACAATCATTGTATTCTGCATGTTTTGGTTGCGTTTTGGCGAGCGATTAACTCGCTAGGATTCATGCTCTTTGTCCATTGAAAATAATAACTTACGGTGCCAGATCTACAGCCGCTTGATATTCATACGTTATCCGTCATGGATAGAGATATTTAAGCACAATCACATCGCACTTTAAAAAAGTTGCTTAAATAAATAAAAGCAAACATTATATCAAATTAATAAGGGACATATCCTTTCCTTCCCTTTTATTTTCTAACCAAATTTTACATATTCAGCAGACCCTGATTCATGATGTCATGGTGAACTATATACTCCCTAAACTTCAAATATGGATTATACCAATGTAGGATAAAAATTGGGAGAATCCTGGCAACCTAAAATGGAACATGCAAATATTGGAAATTGGAAACTTGCAACATAAAAATGCTTAATATGTAAACCATCATGGGAGTTCTAAGGAGCACCATTTGAATATGTAATATTAAATTCTTCCAAGCCCATGTGAAGAACACTGATTTTCCTAAGGCTGGAAGGCAATTATTCTCTATTCTCCCCACATGGGGGAAAAATTCCTCAAGGTGAGATGTATTGACATAGCATTACTTGTTTTGACAAATTAAGACTACGATACTATGTATTTTTGTTGTTCAAATTGAAAACTAATCTCTTAGTTTTGACTTTCTTTGCATTTAAATCCTTGCAGCTTTGCTTATCGAAATTTAACATGAATTTTTACCAAAGGAAAGCTCTATTGCATCAACAAGGTAAATTTCTTTAATCATAAGAGTTTATTTTATTTTGTTGCGTAGAGAACTTGTCATCAAACAAGAAAAGTGAACTAGTTTACAACAAATACCAATATTGATCATGTCTATAAATCAAGGAAGAAGAACTTCTCATGTTGCTAGAGAAATTCTCTCTCTTACAGCAGAGACAATATTTAGAAGAGAGCAAAATGAAAGAAGTGAGAGAAAAAAAAATTGAGACGGGGTTCACCATTTCTTGTGTGTGCATGAATTTTTGTTCTTATGTAAAATGAGAAGTATAAAACCCATAAATCAAATAAATTAATAGCATAGAATATGATAAAGCTTTATATTAATTAATAGAATTAGCATCATAAAGGCATCTATTTCTAAAAAAATTAAGATTAATTGTGTAACTCATGACTAGTTAAATTATGCTATAAATAAAAACATTAAAATAATAAATTATAATAGAATTAATGTTAAAAAATACATTATTAATACCCATATGTTATTGTAATCGTCATACATTCTTTTACGTATTTTTAGGATAAAAATCGTATGGGATAGTCTGTATTTTATATAAGTATTTTCTATAGATGATTTTTTTTGTAGTTATATAAAATGATCTATTTGTTATTTGATATTTTAATATATTTAAAATTATAAATTAAATAAAATAAATTATACGCATAACGCAATTCGCACACAACAGCAAACAAATGATATGATAAAAATGCATAATGTTTTTTAAAAAATAAAATGTACTTTTTGAAGTGATCATATAAATTAGTTTAACAAATTTAAAAATTGATTTTTTTTTTTTGGATAAAAAAATTGATTATTTAATTAGAAACCATGTCGCAAAATTCTAAAATTTAACGATTTGGTTGATGTTTTTAAAAAGATGCAATACACAGAAGAAAAGGGAAATGTTTCTTGTAAACGCAAGCAGGACAGACACACCCGCTTCCACATATTTATGGGGGCTCACGTGTTATGTGCTTAGAGATGAATTTTGTCTTCTGCAAGGCATCATATAAGCCACAAAATACTGCTCCCAAATTCCTGTGTATATCATTATGTTGGATTACAAAATGATGGTGAATACGACATAACCTTGTTTCAACATTCCTTGTTTTAGGTAATTAAGGTTTGTGGAGAAAGCCATGTGATTTTCGTTGACCTACATGCATATATTAATTGTCGTAGTCTATACTTTATAGTTTTTGGCACATGATCTTCCAAAGTTCAGATGCATCCTTGTTTTTGTCCATTGATAAGTGGTCATCAGAATTCACTATTATGTTGCCTTTGATTTTTCACTGGTTAACTCAAATTAAGACTTTTGATAAAGATGTTTACCAAAAAAAGAAAAAAAAGACTTTTGATAAAGATGAAATGTGTGTGTCAAAAACTCAAAATTGACGTCAATTTTTTCTTGTTACATACAAGGATATCACACATATTTTTTTCATCAATCATTGTCAATCGTAATGCGCCATTCACATGCAATTCTAAAAAAGTAGAAGATTTATTGTTTTAAGTTTTGCGCAGACGTGGGTTAGGTTCATAACCGAAATATATAGTAAGCATATTTGCATGTTGTAAGCATATTTCATTTATCCTGGGGAGATAATAACTATTATAAGTTAAACTGAAACAAACCTTACTGGTAGAGCCTTCTCTTAATTATATTCGTGATTGACCCTACTAAGAATAATGCCTAACACATGGGGTTTACTTCTTATTATAACCAAAGCAAGGTGCATGAACCATGTGAAGTTGTCCTATTCTATCGTCAGAATATGAGAAAAAATTGATGAAACCTTATAAATAACAAATCAATAAAGTTCACAAGGAAGAATCAAGCCCTGGACCCTTTTTATTCCTAAAAATTAGTTGAGCCCAGAATTTTTTTTTTTTTGAGTGCTTATATTATTGGGCAGCGGCTAGGTGGAGCCTAATTAAAAAATATTATTATTCACTAATCAATGGGCCTAAGCGAGAAATCTATAACAAGGTGATTTAACATCATATTTCAACCTAAAACCTTAAAACATTATATTTGTAGGTCATTTCTATTATATGTATCATGCATGACCCATTCTTTCCTATGCGTGACTTTTATCACTCACACTTAAATATCTCTATGACATTTCATATTAAAAAATAACTATTCATCTGCTTTTAAACACAAATTACTTTTGGCATTCACTCGTAGCTTTCAAAAGGGATACATGTATTCATAGAAAATGTACGGCTATGATTTTTATTTTATTTTTTGGGTACAAATACGGCGGTGATTTAGTTTGTCTGTGTTTAAATTTAGATGAGATTATTTACCTTCTACTTTTACATGATAATGAGAATATTTAAAAAAATATAAACTTGAATAAAAATCGACAATTTCATCATTTCAAGAAGTCATTGAATTAACAAAATACTTCGTACATTCTGTTTGAGAGTTTTTTGATTATTTTTTATTAGTAGTCAATTTCATAATCCATTTCTCATTCCCTATTTCAATAATTCCAGGGTTATGGATCATTATATTTTACCCCATTCTAAAATTAATTTACCACTTTATATTCCATCACGTATTTTACCCCATTCTAAACTTAAATGTTTGACCGATATTATTTGATTAATCTGCCCATTTTATTAATATCCAAAAAAAAAAAAATCTGCCCATTTATTTAAACAAATGTCAGTCAAACTTTAATTAAATAAGGACAAATTAATATATAATTTATAAATGGAACAAAGAAATAAAAAATTTTAAAACAATAAGTAGAATGGTCAATCAGCGTAATTTCCACAGTCAGAAAGAAAACTTTTAGAATTTAATGACATGTCAATTTTTTTTAAGCATAAAACACTAATAAAATTTCGTTCATTCTATTTAATTAATTCACTTTTTATTGTCAACCATTGGACTGGATGTTCATTCGTATGGACTTTGGACCTGACTGGTATTAGAATCTGTGTGCCTTCCATGTGATTTCTTCTTTGCTCCAGTAAGTGGAATGTAAACAGTGACGGGTTTAAAGGTCATCACCATTGGAGCGCTTTTTATGGAGTTCGGTTTCAAAATTGGCGCGTTCCATTTTGCTCGTGCCTTTAGCTTTCTGTCACATGCTTGAACTCGCACGTTTTAGCTTCAACACGAGAACATCGACCAAAATATCACTTTTTGACAAATGTCTTACTCAAATATCACGCGAATAATACTTTTTACTATACTGTCATGTGACGTAATTCGTTATTCGCTACGACTGATAGCAAACTTATTCGTCAATAATTTTGTGACACATGGCACATTTTTATAAGAAAAAGCTGATTGGACTAAATTCGCTATCAGCGGTAACAAATTTGGTACGCAATATGGTAACGTGTCACGAAATCATTGACCACGAAATTCGTACCATTGATAGCAAATTTTGACACATGACAGTCTGGTAAAAAAGCATTATTCGCAGTCTTTATCTTGTGATGCGAGTCACATCAAGTTTGCTAGAATATGTGTTTGCAATGCCGTGAATTCCGTAGCACGGTGCAATTTTAATGATTTTCTTTTGCCCAAGGAATGCATGAGAATTCATGCTCAAGAGAGCCTTCATGCTTTCGTGGTCAATTTCTTAAAAGACAAGAATTATAACCTTTTATGATAATAATCTCTTAAAAGTCAACTGGGACCACTTGTTAGACCTTTTTTTTTTTTTGTAAAAACTTTCCAACCTAAAAAAAACATCTTCACCGCTTGTTAAATATTGTAAAAATTTGGTTCAAAAGTTATCACTGAATCATGGAATTAACTATTATTAATGAATCATGCAATTAACATCAAGTTACAGATTCTAATCAGTCTCCGATTTGAACACTAAGAAAAACGGATGAAGTCCATAACTTTTCTGTTTATATTATGATACTTTGCTACGGTCTTGAATTTCACTGCAAAAATATAGAACACAATATACATACTGAACTAAATTTGAAAGCAGCATCTTGCAACATAACCGAAGTCTTTCCACAAAGCGTCACTCTTGGAAAATCTATTTGGTCATGAAATGGAAGAGATATTTCTTTTTTTCTTTCTACCTTTTTTTCATCATGTTAAGTATTTTACATTAAGGGTACATACAAAGACAACAAATGAAGGCTATCACTGACATATGCTAGTACACCGTTACTCAAAACCTTTCTGTATCCTCCTCATCTATTCAAAATATACATTATCCATTAGCTGCTATACATCTAATTAGGTACATCCACTTATGTTACTATGTTCAGGCGTATTGATGCTCCTATCTTGCAGAAGATTACAAGGAATGCGAGTAATGTGAAGAAGACTCGATATCCCAATCAGTGTCTCCAAGCTCATTGTTTCCAACCGCAGTAAGAACCGTTGAATGGATATAATCATCCACCACAAAACCTTCAGCTTGCATTCTACGCATGAGCTTCAGAGCCTCTCTACCATGTCCATTCTTTGCATAACTTAAGACCATGACTTTCCAAGAAACCAAATTCCTCTCTGGCATGTTGTCAAAAACTTGAAAAGCGTCAGAAACAAATCCACATTTCCCATACATGCATATTAAAGCACTGTTTACAAATACATTAGACAAGGCAGGGGTCTTGCTTGCATAGGAATGAATCAATTTTCCTTGCACTGGAGCTTTTAAATTTGCACACACTTTCAGAGCTGATGAGTAAGTATAGGAGTTAGGTAACACACCTTCCTCCATCATTTCCTGCAAAAACTCCATAGCCTCTGATTCAAGCCCAAGCCTGGTGCACCCAGAGATAATTGCAGTCCATGAAACAACATCCTTAAAAGGCATATGTTGGAGCACCTTGAAAGCACGAGGGTATTCTTTACATTTGCTGTAGAACCATACCAAAGAGCTTCCTATGTACATGTTAGAATGGATACAACTTTTGATTATCTGTGCGTGAACTTCTCTTCCGATTAGCGCAGCCTTAATTGTGCCACAAGCCATCAAGACACTTACAATTGTCAATTCGTTAACATGTACTTTTTTTCTCTTCATTAACCGAAAAAAGCTTATGGCCGCATCACCAAACCCATTTCGAGCACATCCTGATATAATAGACGTCCAAGTAGCTGTATTTCTAATCCTCATTCTATCAAACACTTTTTTGGAATTCACAATCTCCCCACATTTTGCATACATATCAACTAGGGAAGTTCCTATAAAAACATCACTCTTGCAGATTTTCTTTACTATGGCACCATGCAGCTGAGTCCCAAATTTCAATGCTTTATTCTCTCCACAAGCCTTTAGTGCACCACATATGGTATATTCATTAGGAAAGAACCCATCACCTAGCATTTGAGACAACAACAACAAGGCATCATGTCCAAGCCCTTGTTGGGAACAAGCAGTAATCATAGTTGTCCAACATACCACATCTCGCTCTGCCATACGATCAAATGTTTGAAATGCACTTGATATCTTACCACATTTTGCATAAAAATGAACAACTGCACTGTCAACAATTAAATTCCTCCAGTTGCTTTTCAAGATGTAAGCATGGATTTGTTTCCCCAGTTCTAAATCCACTTTTTTACCACACAAATTCAAGACACAAACAAACATCTTACAGTTCACTGGAACTCCATGTTTAATGGAATCATGAAATAACTTAAAAGCTTCATCATCCAAGTTAAATTTTAAATACCCATCAATAATAGCAGTCCATGTAACTGTATTCCTTCTTGACATTCCATCAAACACTCTACGAGCCTGAGCTAAATTACCCAATCTCAAATAACTGCAAATCAAATTATTATCAACATAAGTAACTAAATCTCTAAAACATTTCAAGACAATTGCGTGTACCCTTCCTACTTCTTCCACATTACAACACAACCGCAACCAATGAGCTACTAATTCTTGATTGAAACATTGACTTTGCTCAGCCAAATTGTCTATCCCGCAGGAAGCATCCAGAGGAGAATTGATAATATCTTCAAAGTTCAACTCTGTAGTATTTAGTGCTTCAATGCTTTCAGTTGCAGCATCATAGACTTTTACAGCAGCCAAGCATGTGTTCCGAAGCTTTACCAAATCTTGTCGTGATAAAAATACCACATCAATTAAAGAAGCAAATTTGAACTACCCAATTAAACTGACTCATTTCTTAACATGTGGCAAGTACTATAAGATCTCTACAGTGCATGGACATAAAAATCCTAAGGCTAACAATCACAGTTCAACCTAGGCTAACCTAGATGGAGTATTGTCTCTTGACGATCTCTATGTTTCAAAGGAATAACTTTTGGAGAGATGGGAATGACAATGGAATATGATTCTGTGGGCAAATAATTTCGATCTGATGATAAAAACACCACCATCTAGTTGTACATGTAGTGATAAAGTATTAGAAAGAACTGAACTGAATTGAATCTAAAGACTAAGTGCCTGTTTGGATCCTCTCTTTTTTAAGCTAAAAGCTACTTATAAGTATAAGCTAAGTCAAACAGGTTTTGAGAAAAGCTTTTATAATGAAAAGCTTTGTTTTTATAATGAAGAAAAAGCTAAAAGCCAAAAGCTCCTAGAAGGAGTTTTTTTTGAATTGTGTTTTTTTTTAATGAAGAGCTATAAAGAGAGAGAGAGAGAGAGAGAGAGAGAGAGAGAGAGAGTTTTCTTATGTGCTTTTAAGTTAAAAAATTTATGCAATCACCAAACAGCTTTTAGTTTTTTTTTTTAAGCTTTTTTTTTTTAGTTTTAGCTTATAAGTAGCTTCTAGCTTAAAAAAGAGAGGATCCAAACAGGCTCTAAAAGAGCACTACCATCCAAAGGGATATCATTTTGCGCTGACCAAATATTTAAAAGCTAAATCTATTGTTATGAGAAATATTGACTCAGAATTCAAAGCATTTAGTCTCACCATTTTGTGCTTTTGGATTGTCGTTGTAAGATTCAGCTACTATATGAAGATGCACAAAGAAATCTTTCGTGAAATCTTTACGACTCCTGGAAACAATTTTACTGATATCAGATGGAGTCCCTTTGATCATTTCAAGAAGTTCATTGTGTCTCTGCACATCTTCATCTATCTGCAGAAGAGGAGTATTTAAAAAATCTGTTCATTATAGCAGCTATAAATAACAAACTTAGTGGAATGGTATAATCTCTTGATATACAAAGTTTCCCTACATTAATGACATTCCTTATTTTGTTTTTCTAGGATAAAATATCTTTCCCCTTCTATTATTTTCTAATTAATTTAGTACAGTAAAATTGTACTGTGAAATACAGCTACAAGTATGCATTTTGCATCCAAGAGAAACAAAATAATAATAATAATAATAATAATAATAATAATAATAATAATAATAATTAAAAAAGAGGTGAATGTTAGATTGGAATTGTGCTAAATTGTAATGCATTAGTCAAAAATACCATAATGACATAAAGTGATGAGTATAAATTTCAATAACAAATGACATACCTCTTTAAGCTTCCTTCCAAGCCATAGCAGCTTGTTCTTCATCAGCGGATTGTCTTCAGTGTCTGCTCTATCCTGACAGTGTCTGAAAAAATGGACCCTGATATTGCTCCACTCCATGTTGAAAACTAACAACCTTCTCCAATCAGTCAATGCAGGCTCGTCCACCATGAAAGCCTCAATTAGCTTGTCACAATCTCTAGTCATTTGGTAATCCTTCAAGAACCCTGTACCATCATTATCATCCCTTTTCTCATCACTTCCATTGGGATCATCACAAGAACAAGCAGCACTGGAGGTACCAGTACATGACAACCGTTCCCTGATACAATTTGGCACTGCCCTTGTGTCACGAGCAACAGCATTAGCTGGAAACGAGTGCTGCTGATCTGCTCGATCAAGGAACAAGTTATCATAACAGGAATTAGGATCCTCCCACGTAACAGAACCATCATGTTCAAGAATACAATTTATATTGCAGAAACCCGCCATGATTGGTTATTAGGCTACTAAAGGGTAACATGTTGCTATGAAGCTCCCACTCTGCCCCGTCAAGGGTTTAGGGTCTGTAGTAGGTAGCCTTATCTAGCATTTGCAAAAATATAATTACAAGATCAACCTTGCATTTGCAAAAGTGTGATCACATGAATTGAACTTGTGACCTCTGGATCACATGGCAACAATACTAATCATAGTGCCAAGGCCTCCCTTCGTTATCAAGCTACTATTTTGTATTAAAAATTAGGGTTTAAAGTTTCTGATGTTATAAGAGATAAAATTAACCCTTACACAGATACATAAAAATATGTACATAAACAGAAGAGAGGGAAAAAGAAAATTTGGGTCCCACTTACTTTGATGTGTATATAGGATATAATTTTTCATCCCGTGAAAAGCTTTAAACCCTAAAAATTATTAAGCGACTTTATTTCTCTAACATAACCTTCTCCTGTTATTTAAACATCAGAGGAGAGAATCCAAATACTACTATCCAACATACATTAGTCTTGTTCCTTTTCTTTGGGTAGCATACAAGTATTGGAAGGAGAAACAAACAAGGAACTCCCTATGCTGATTTCACTATCCTAAGTCATATCCTAATATAATGCGGCAAACAGCCAAACAGTTGGTGGGTGTATTAAATTTGAGCTGAAAAGTCACCGGTGACTCACCTTTGGAAGTAAAAGTGAAGCATGAAGGTCGAAGTGAATTTGCAATGAATAAGAAGGGAGAAGTAAAATCTGCACTGGGTTTAACTGCGGCAAACCTTGGTGGTAGAAGCGAAGAAAATGATTGAAGAATTGCTGTCCGTAACTCCATGTGTTGGATATTTTTCTATCTAATATTCAGAGATTGGATAATAGATGAGGTCGTTAGACATTTAGAGTATAAAAAAAAAACGCAAATAAAGAAAAAGGAATGGGTGTTTGGGTGGTGAACCAATAATAATAATAATAATAATAATAATAAGAGTAACGTTATTTATAATTTCTTACAATCATATCTTAATTGTTGATTTTCGTCAATCAACGGTTATTATTTATTGTGAATTAATAATTAATTAATGAGTTTAATTTGAAAAAATAATAATCGTTGATTGACGAAAATCAATGGTATTAAAATATGATTGTAAGAGATTGTAAATAAAAATAGATCGTAAGTATATCATTTTTCTAATAATAATAATAATAATAATTAGGGATTACTTCTCTCACGTAGTATGAGAGAAGTTCTTTCATGTGATTACCAAAAAAAAAATCTCTCAAACAAATAAAGTGGGTCCCCTCAATTTTAAAAAAAATTAAAAAAGAGGCACATTTTTTAAAATAAGAATAACATAAAAGATCAATTTCATACAACATAATACTAATATGATTTCCCATAATAATAACAATAATAATAATAAGCTTGAAACTTAACTTAGAAGTTGGAACTTGGAAGAGGTTAAAAATATCCCAGCTCAAGAGGGTGGAAGGAAGTGGGACATGACAAAAGACCAAAGAGGGAAATGAACTGAGGGATAAGCAGGCCTCACATGTCACGGCTACTAATACCTCATTTCCAATCCAAATCCAAATCTAATAATACTTGTGTTTGCTTAAATAATTGGAAAATATTTACAACTCACAGCAATACTTTATTTCTTTTCTCTTTATAAGGAGACTCCTCCTTTTTAGGTTAATGCGACTGATAAATATTTTTAATAACAAAAATAAAAATATTTTTTCCATAATTTATTTATATTTATAAAAAAAATTCACCATCTCTTCTTATCATATGTTACAATCATTTTTATTATTATTAAATTAAAATTAAATTAATGGCTCTTACTTAATATTAATTTTTAATTGTTTTAATTTTGATTCAACAATAATAAAATAATAATAAAAAATGATATTAATTATAACTTTTTTTTTATATTTCTCTCTCTTTTTACTTTTTTTTGTCCACAACTTAGAAGGATAAAGCTTTTAATAAATTTGATTTGAATAATTCAAATAATTTATCAAGTGACACTTACAACCAATGTTGTAAAATCCTGCTCGATCATTGACTCGGTCGGAATAACCAAATAGGATGCGTAGAGGGAGTGCATAGAGCCACAAAGATGTATCAAGATTTGGATAAAAATTTCTTGTGGTTTGAAATGAAGAAAGACATAGTTGAGTATGTTTCCAAGTGCCTTACTTGCTAGAAGGTCAAAATTGAACACTAGAAACATTTGGGCATCTTCTCATGTTTTTCAGTAACATGAACATGTCATAGTGAAAATTTTCAGTTAGACTGATCAATGATCACGATTTTAACGAAAAAGTTTACTATTATTTGTACAACACAAATTTATAAACCTAATTGGGAGGAACTACTATTATTTGTAAAAATGTGACACGTGTCAACAGGTGTCAACACCTGACACGTCACCAATCACGTCTAATTTTATTTTTGAAAAACAATATTCATAAGCCATCATTAATTTCAGACCACGAATAATAACCCAGAAGCTTATAGCATTAATCGTTAATTTCAAAAATAATATCTTTCTTCCTTAGAAATTTAAAATATTTATTTAATTATTTCCTTTATTTCTACAGATTTTTCAAATTGATTTTTTAGTTTAAATCACAAATCAAATCTTTATTTTTTTCCCTTATTAATAATAATTTTTATTTTTATTTTTAATTTAAATCACAAACCAATTTTTTTTATAATAAAAAATTATTATAAAAAAAATTTAAATCACAAATCAAAATTTTATTTATTTTTTTATATTAAATCACAAACCCAGAACTCAGAGGCTTCTAGGTTTAACCGCTCTTATAATACCATTCTTGCAATTTAAATTGTGTTTGTGAGAAATAAAATATGTCAAATGAGATGTCATTACGTAGATCTCGAAAAGTTATGTGAAATCAAAAAAAGAATTACCTGATTTGGATACCCGAGTCAAAGTTATGGCCTTCAGAAGTTTTATAATTAAATTATTTTATTTTTTTTGGTAAAAAAATATGACACGTGTCAACACCTGATGAGTAACGCCCAAATTTAGGCGTGATTGCCTCTTGAGTGACGCTCAATTTAGGCGTCATTGGTGACGCTCAAAATGGACGTCTTATTGTGCAATAAATATGTAATTATTTTCAAAACTATAATAAATGCGTAATTAATTTATTAAAAAGCATTAAATAAATTTTTTTGCCTTAAATTTCCTAAAAAATTGCCACTCAATCTGATCTTGAATTATCTTTGAGACCAAAATCTGATTTTATTCGCTAAAAACAAGAATTTGTTAGGATAAACATTTATCTCTTGAAATCTTCAGCCTCCATATCCTTTATCATGCCATGTAGCGTCTTATCTTCTATTTGAATTTGAATTTCAGCCTTATCTTTATCTTAAGGTTTTTACACCTTATGGCGCACCGTTTTACTCAAGTCCCTTATGATACGAAGTTGTCATGGCATTGTCTAGGTTCTGGTGCGACCTTGCAATGACATGATCCTTCAAAAGAACAACTCAATAAGTCAATTGTTCTAACCATATTATATTAATCAGAATCAATTAATTTACACTTAAACACCTCAAAACACTTAGAAAAATATATTAAGCAAGATCACATCTTATCAATCATTCGTTGAGGCATTTTGTGATTAATTTAAGCTACATTTTCACTTATGTAAGCTCAAAATTAACTTTAACTTTAACTTAGAGAGTTAGTAGCAGGTTTCCATTCCAAGGCTTGTTTAGAAAACTTCCCACTTCTTCAAATCATTAATAATTTTGAAAACATGGCATGCTACAAACATGGCAATTTGCTTATCAAATTTGGACTATTTTAAGAGTGTCAGTATGGTTTTGTCAAATTTAACCAGCTATACTTTTTATACAAAGATCTTGTGAAACTTCATATATAATGGGTTAATGTAACAGGTGAGAGATGGAGATAGAGAAGGAGGAAAATAAAGAAGGTAACACGCTCGAGATATCTTACAAAAGTGAGAAAAGAAAAAGCGTATTAAAAATTGAAACTGAAAATAGGAAAATAGGAAAGCAAAGTTGTGAAAGTTGAAGAAGAATATGAAAGTTAAGAAGTCAAATGTAACTGAACTTGGGTATTAAAATATAAGTGTCAATTTAATTGTGATACTAAAAAAATGGTATAACTAAAGTAGTTATCATATAGTACAAAACTGAAACTGAAAATGGGGAAGCAAAGTCGTACAGTTGAAGGGAATTTAAGAAGTCAAATGTAACTGAACTTGGTTTTTAATATTTAAGAGTCAATTCAATTATAATACTAAAAAGTAGTGGAACAAAAGTAGTTATTAAATGGGAAATATTACTCTCCTTCAACATGAGATATCATCTCTCATTTTCTCTCCTTTCGATTTTCGTGCCCCATCTTTTTTTTTTCTTTTTTTTTTTTGTAATGGTGGGACCCACCTATTTTCTCTCTACAACATAAGATATCTATCTTATGTTGAATGAGAGTAATAAAACCCTTATTAAATAGTATAAAACTAAAACCGAAAAGGGAAAGTAAAGTTATGAAAGTTGAAGGGAAGTTAAGAAGTCAAATGTAACTCAACTTGGATATTAAAATGTAAGTGTCAATTCAATTGTGATACTAAAAAGATAAGGTTTTTTCACCCTTTTGCTCCTTATTTATTAATTAATAATTATTTTGTCCCTGATTCGAAACTATCTACTAATTTGCCCCTCTTTAATCGACTACCTTGCATTTTTAGTCGATTAAATGATCAAAATAGGCAAAAATGGTTGTTGGGAGATTTAGTCGACTAAATCTCCTTATTTAATCGACTAAATCTCCCAACAGACAACAAAGAAAAACAAGTCAGTATGATTTTTTTAATCGATTAAGTAGGGAGATTTAGTCGATTAAATCTCCCAACAATCATTTAGTCGATTAAAAATGCAAGGTAGTCGATTAAAGAGGAGCGAATTGATAGATAGTTTCGAATCAGGGGCAAAATAATTATTAATTAATTAATGAGGGATAAAATGGTCAAATAGCCGATAATGTAACTGAAATAAATATTAAATAGTACAAATCTGAAACTAAAAATGGGGAAGCAAAGTTGTGCAAGTTGAAGGGAAGTTAAGAAGTCAAATGTAACTAAACTTTGGTATTAAAATGTAAGTGTCAATTCAATTGTGATACTAAAAAATAGTGTACCTGAAGTAGTTATTAAATAGTACAAAATTGGGGAAGCAAAGCTGTGAAAGTTGAAGGGAAGTTAAGAAGTCAAATGAAAATGTACTTGGGTATTAAAATGTAAGTGTCAGTTCAATTGTGATACTAAAAAAATAGTGTAACTGAAGTAATTATTAAGGGTAAACAACTTCTCCTTTCAATGGAGAAGTTTTTTTGTTGCAGCAATCACATAGCAAAGCATTGAAATGTGTGATTTATTTTTTGTTTTGTCTTTTTTCAAAACAATCAATGGGTCCCACCAAAAAACTCTCTCAGCTGTAAAAAAGAAGTTCTTCTGTCAAATGAGAAGTTGTTTCCTAAAAAACTGAAACTGAAAATGGGGAAGCAAAGTTGTGAAAGTTGATGGAGAATATGGAAGTTAAGAAGTCAAATGTAACTGAACTTGGGTATTAAATGTAAGTGTCAATCTAATTGTGATACTAAAAATATAATGTAGCTGAAGTAGTTATTAAATTGTACAAAATTTAAACTGAAAATAGGGAAGCAAAGCTGCCAAAGTCAAAGGAGAATATGGAAGTTAAGAAGTCAAATGTAACTGAACTTGGGTATTGAAACATAAGTGTCAATTTAATTATGATACTAAAAAATAGTGTAATTGAAGTAGTTATTAAATAGAACAAAATTGAAGCTGAAAATGTAAGTGTTTTTTTTTCCAGTGTAACTGGTTCGGGTAACACCAAGGACCGGACATGCTTTTGCTATTAGAGCAGCTTTTTTATTTATATTAACGTGTTTATATTCATTTTAATTTAAAATAAATATTTACAATCAATATCATCAAATTAAAAATTAAAAATTAATATATATATATATATATATATATATATATATATATATATATTGGTCATGTGGTTGAACCAGTGACTCAGCACTCCGATCGGTTCGATAACCGGGTCAGTTTTTATAAAATTGCTTTTTTCCAAAAAAATTAAATGCTAGTGCCCATTATATATACGTGTGTGAAGAACAAATTATGTGAGAAAGATGGGCACTACAAGAATTTCTGATGTCAAATTGGTATTCTTATTTGAATTGTTCATTATCACATCAGGTTAGAAATCATGCTTTATTTTCAACCACTATCTTATTTCCCAACCCATGGATTGATTTTCCTATGCATTATGTTGTGGTTTTTCACTCGGACTAATTTACCTTCAAATCTTTCGTATGTTACATGCAATGTTATTCTAAAGCATGTTGTAGATATGTGCATTATGCAAGTAACATTGCGCAATTTGATGCAAGAAATGGTGTGCAACCGCAGACGCCTTGTTGGGTATATTGTTGGTTTCCGTGCAAATGTCGAGACAAAGCTTGTTGGTGTCCTCCTTCCTCCAATCGAATTCCTATACAAGCACCCTTAAACTGAGTATCGATGATATTGTGATGCGATCCCCAAGTATGGATAAGAATAATTAAGTTATAATAAGGAAGGATTGCATCCTGTTATGTATCCAATCATTACCTTATGAATGTTAAATAAAACATAGCTTTTAATGTTTTCTCTACTTTTCTTATTTGGTAATTATACATGATTTAGTTTAAAGATAAGTTCAAAATGAGTTTTTGAATACAATTTTTATACCTTCTCTACGATGAAATGTTCATTATCTTTATAGGCATCTACAACTGCTAGGCCACTGAAAATTTGTAAAAGTAATACTCCAAAGTTATATACATTTGATTTTTCATGTCACCTGTCTAGAACGAGCATACTCCGAAGAAAAATAACCCATGTAAAAAAGATTATTATAAACCCCACTAATCATGGAATAAAAAGGATTTAAATTATTTAATTAAGTTATATTATCTTGTTAAATAAAAATAGCTTAAACCCACAAGAAGGGAGTGAATTCTGATAACTTCTTTTGTAAGAAAATTATTCCTATTAACCCTTTTCTACGTAACCAATAGAAATCGATCAAGAACCGAAACTAAACTTTATTTAACCTAAAAACATAATGAATCAGAGATAGATACACAACAAACATAAAATAAAAAATGGAAGTTAAAGAGATAAAGATTTAGAAAAACAGACATCGAGATTTATCTTAGTTTACCCTCGAACCATTACAAGGTGTAAAACAAAAATGGCTTTACACTACAAAATGGAGGTGAATTGTGGTTTCTTCTTTTGCAAGAAACAATTTCCTAAGACCTTTTTACAATAAATCAATAGAAAATGACAAAGAACATAAACCAAACCCTTTCTAACCAAAAACAAAATCAAATCAGAGATAAAAATGCAGCAAACAAAAAATTAAATGTGGAAATTGAAAAGATAAGGGTTTAGAATATCAAACACAAAGATTTATCTTGGTTAACCATCAAACCATTAAAGGGCTTGGGGACCCTAATCCTTGTTATTTTGTGCCTATGAACCTTAATCTTAGGTTGATATAGAAGTTCAATGAAGTATATAGTCATTTAAGACTATTGGACTCAAAATTAAGTCATTAACGTGTTCTTTTACAAACTTGAAAACACATTCCTAACTATATGAGATTGTATCTAGCCTTGTCTTTCTTTGTCTTCATGCTTTGAGCTTCTAAGTCTATTTTTAAGCTTGAAACCTTTGACTTTTGAGTTGAACTTGATATTTTGTGTTTCTTCAAGCTTTTTAAATTTTGCTCTTGCCTTCCATCATCATATAGAGCTTGTTGCACTGTCTTCCATAATGTTCTTGCATTTTGAGCTTCCTTTGTGCTTTATTATCATCAAAACTCAAGTTATTTCACCTTGTAACATTTAGGGTTCAACAGAAGGCTACTTTGAGATTGTCGTAGATCGCCCATATACTCAGAACTTCCAACTGGTACTTAGGAAACTAAATTACAATAGAATTTTACAAGAATCTTAACTAATCTTGGCCACTCTCTCAACCTATATACATGTTAGATCTCTCCCTTCACAAAAAAACAACTTCCAGCAACATCCATCTCTTAAAGTACAAAGCTCCTTCATGAAATACATATATAATGTCTTTAGTTTCAAAATTCAAAAACAATAATCTTGACCAATTATGGTCACTCATTCAACCTATACACCTACAAGATCATTCCTATACACAATTTAAAGTTATAGGAACAAAACAAGTTCAAACAGATATAGAACAACCTTTCTACAATCCAAATTACAAAAGAAATCAACATAAAAATTGAATAGTGATTGACCCATTCTCAAGATACCCCAAAAATGCCTCTAAATGATGAAATTTCTAAGTTCTATGTGATTTTGTGTTAATCTCTCTAAAAACTTGTTTAGAAACCCTAATCTTATATTTATATAGGAGTTTAGTCAAAGTAGTAGCTATTTATGACCGTGGGACTTCAAATTAGATCATTAAAGTCGAGTTATAGTTGTCTATTATGAGTTACTCGAGTATATCAATAGCTTGTACTCGAGTAAGTGTTCTTAAGTGAGTTACTCGAGTATCTGCGCGCTCACATACTCGAGTACATCATGTACTCTGGTATTTGGTTATGGGTTACTCGGGTAGCAGCTGAACAGAAGTGCCATTTTTTGCTATTTTTGATCCAATCAACTTCAAATGATATTCAATGACTTCTAACACATGCATGAATGTTTCTAACAAATATTTTAACAAATTTTCATGTGTGTGTGATCTTGTATGCATGATCGAAATATGTAGGTTCTTATAATGCATGTTATTGAACTATGATTGCAATTCTAGAAGTAAGAGCTTAATAGTCTTCATATTCTAAGTTTCCATACTCAAAACTATGTTTCTAAATATATGATACTCTATCTTGACTTGAACTCATTGGTCTTCATGCTTTGAGCCTTTTAGTGCCTTGTTTAACTTAAAATATTTGACTTGAGGGTTGTCTTTGCTATTTTTAGTTACCCCTATATTTGCGCATGTTGTTTTGGTATTCTATCACCATTTGGGACTTATTGCACTATCTTCCATATTGTGTTTACATGTTGAGCTTGTATGTACTTTGTTATCATCAAAGCTCAAGTTCTTTCACCTTGTAAACTTTAATGTTCAATAGAAATAAGCACACTACAAGGCATATATGTCAACAATTAAATATATATCCTTTAGTTAACATTTCTCTAGCCCCTTCAACATTAATTCCTAAGAATTAAAATTACCACATAGTGAGAATTAAATCCCAATAAGTCAAAAGCACCTAATTCCTTATAAGAATTGGTTTACACCAAGAATGGGCAATAGAGCTTCATTCCACCTGCAAGAAAGTGAGAACCATATGTGTGCATAGATATACATGTCTACATGAAATAGAGTACTCATTTTACGTAAAAATACATAGCTCCAACCATGGCATACATAAAGGTTCTTTTCCTTCTTCTTTTTTCCTTATGTGCCCCAATTTTCTAAATAAAACATGCATTGAGCTCAACCCTAATTACATCAATCACAACATAGAGTTTTAATACCAGTAAAAATCATATTTTCCATATTATTCCTCACCTTACTCAAGTAAACTATCATTTATACTTGAGTAAGGGATGCTACTCGAGCAATAATCGCCCAGAATGCCAAATATTATACCCAATAACAGCTATGTCTTCCAAATTCTTTTCTAACACAAAAGAGGTTTCAAATGCACATATACAAATAATTTCAAAGCTACAATTGCATAATTTAAGCTGGTAAAATTATTCAAGACATCATTCCATTCATAATTTTACCAAAGAAAACATACATAGAAGAACATAGATATACCTTCCAATCCAACATAGAATTAAATTTATTCATTCCCAATAATATTTTTAACCAAAACTTTAGAAGAAAAGATAAGGTTTTAACTTACATAACTCCTACCTTCCCCCTCTATCTAACAACCCACCAGAATCTTCAACCAATTACCCCAACCAATGTTGTTCACAGCTGAAAACCAATTCCAAGTATGTCTCACTTTCAGTTTTAAATCTATCAAGCTTTCTCTATGCTTACCACTGATTTATAAGTTAAAAATTTCTATTATTAGTTCACCTTTTTGCTAGTCAAAGCTTCGGTGGCTTAGGGTGAAAGTGTTAGCATCGAACAATCACACACAGAATTGTAAAACAGAAATTAGAGTAAGGAAGAAATCATGAAGATAACAAATTTATCCTGATTCGCCCAATATGGGTTATGTCGGTAATATTCACTATATTCTTCACACGACTCATTACAAAGAACTCTATTTACAAGAGGAATATAAATAAGCTTAGAAATCCTAAACTCTAATCAACAATAGCTATTCAAGAGCTCAATTCTAAACTACTAAAAAAAAAAATGAAGACTTAACAACCTAAGACCCACAATAGTATTAAGCCTCAGCAGTCTGCCAACAAAATTCATCATCTGAATGCGAAGCATTAGTCATACCCAATATTCTCCGACGTGGTGAATGTTTCGCAAGCTTCTTTAGTCCCAATGAAATTGTACACCATTCATACTTCTCTGAACTCACTACCTTGGTCAGAAAGATGGCATTGTTCACCTTTGCATCAACTTTCTCCAGCAATAGAACCCTGTCTTCTATATTCTCTTTGATAAAGTGGTATTGTATGCCTATATGCTTGGTCTTTGCGTGGAAGTCTGAGTTCTTTGCTAAGAAAATAACACTATACTATCACACCCAACAATCACCTCTCCTTGTGTAAAACCAAGCTCTTTATACAATATGAGCAACCAAAAAACCTCCTTGACAGTATGTGTCAAGGCCATGTACTCTGCCTCTATAGTAGATAAAGCAATTATGCTATGCTTCTTACTCATCTAGCTGATAGCTCTACTGGATAAGGAAATAACATATTTACTCGTAGTCCTTATACTATCATTGTCACCTCCCCAATCAACATCCATAAAGCAATTCAACTCTAATGGTGACTATTGTTGTTCAATTTTGCAATATAATAATAATATTCACACAATAACTCAAGTGCATATAGTCAACAAGTAATATATGATGTGTGAGTTCAAGTATCATTTCCATGGAGACGATTATAAAGTTACGCCTAAGTGAAGGAATAAGAGTGATAATAATGATTGAGGACTAACTAAGATATAAATTAATTAAACCAATGACTAATAATGACTAAACTAAGCTAAGATTACTAACTAAGTATAAGAACTCAATAAAAAGACTAAGTTTCAAGTATTAAACGGTATATTGGGATCAATTTCCACAATTTTACAACTTCACCAGAATGCTAGACCAATGTTACAACTATCCTCCATCAGTTACCAGAACATGTGCTTGTATGTAGGGGCTTCCACCAACCTTACATATATACCAAATAACTATTTCACGTATCCTTATGCAAAACTAGTTATTGAATTCATTAAGTTCAAGTTCCCTTTGACTATATGGTGTGAACCATCCCTGTATCCATATTGTTTAATTAGGTTTCGGGTTCTCCTATATTCCTATAGCTCAAACCCTAAAACACTTGTAGCTCATTCCTAGTAAGACAATAAGATTAAGAATGAAATACTTTATTAAATAACTAATAGAAAAACAATATAGCAAAGTTTAGCAACCATAGTTACTTTGCAATAAGGGTACTCTATTACCCAATTCTAAACAATTTAGCTTATACTTGAAACACAAAAGAAAGAAAAAGACTCCATAGAAATAAGATAAGATAAAAAGTAGCATTGCTACAGCTCTGCTTTCATAGTAACTCCATGTGGCACCACTCTCCACCGTCTTTAAGCTTCCAGAGTGGAACAAGGACTATCGGATCTAATGATTCCTCTATTGGACCCTATTTTCACCCCTTGACCCATTGGATTCCTCTCAACGAAGGTCTTCAAACATCTTCAATCAACTTCGTCCGACAAGCATGTTTTGATCGTGAATAAGATTCTTTATTTATAGAAAAATGATAACTTAGGTGCCAAGTATCTTTTGAATTTGAACTCCTTCAAAAGTAGCATCCTAATATAATTAGGATTTTTCATAAAGCTTGAATTTCTCCTTTTGATAATTGAATTTTAGGATTTGATAGGATATATGTTCATCCCTAAATTTTTGCAGTCTTTTTATCATTATCCAGTGTTATAACATCTTTATCTTTATGTTTGAATTTGAATTCAAATGCTTACCCTCTTATCCATTCTGTTACAGCCTTGAATGCACCGTTTCATAAATGCCAAATTATTATAGCTCTGTTGTGGCTTTGATATGCAACAAAACCTTCAAAATAGTGAATAACTTTAGCACTCAAAATAACTTCAAATATAAACAGTTAGCATATTTCTTATTCAAAACATAAAAAGACAAGATTAATGCATATATCTTATGAGTCTAAGGGAATTATATATAATACTAGACACCAAATCATCAAATATTAACCCAAAATTAACTCTGTTTGGGAGAGTTAACAACTATCCCCTTTAGCCATTCATGACTTTATAGTATAACTTAAGGTCAGATGTACCACAATGATAACAGAACGCACGTTTCACTACCATTCAATGTTTTTCCCTAGTTTTGACAGATACTTGCTCAATACTCCCATTGCTGAAGCAATATTTGGACGAGTACAAATAATGACATACATTAAACTCTCAACTGCACTAGCATAAGAAATTAAACTCTCAACTGCACTAGCATAAGAAATTAAACTCTCAACTACACTAGCATAAGAAATTGATGACATCTCTTCTTTTTCTTCTTTAGTCTTGGGACACTAGTTAGGTAATAGCTTTGAACCTGTAAACATAGGAGTCAACATTGATTTCCAGTCAGTCATATTGAACTTCTTTAGAACATCCTCTATGTACTTTCGTTGACTCAACCATAACCTTCCTTTATCACGCTTTCTCTTATTTTGTATGCCTAAGATCACATTTACAGGGCCTAAATCTTTCATTTCAAACTGTCTTGCCAGCACTCCTTTGACAGTGTTTATCATCTTCGAGTTGTTCCCAACAAGTAGCTTGCCATCAACATACAGGGTTAGAATAACAAAGTCACATTCTAGCCTTTTCACATGAAAACAATGATCAGCATCACAACGATCAAAGTGAAGCGTGAACGCATAACTGTCAAACTTCAGGTACCACATCTTAGGAGACTACTTCAGACCATGCATAGGCTTATTTAGCTCACAGAATATATCTTCTTTACCTCTTATTATAAACCCTTCTGACTGTTTCAGATAAATAACCTCCTATAAGTCACCATGAAAAAGTGCAGTCTTCACCTCCAGCTACTCCACCTCAAGATCATATGCAGGTGCCATAGATAAAACGAGTCTTATAGAATTTAACTTTGCAACAGGTGAAAACACCCGACAATAATCAGCTTGTTATGTTTATAAATACCCTTTTTCAACTAAACGGGCCTCGTAACACTCAATCTCTCTACTAGTAGCAACATTTTTCTCAAAAACACTATTAGGTCCTATTGCAGTCTATAAAGGAAAACGCATTTGTTCCCGAGATTATAACTTTTTGTTCTTTCTACAATCAGTCAAGGGAAACACTTTCGTTCCTAGAATGAAGACCACTTGCACAAGTGCATGCATCAAGTAATTAAGGGTAGTTTTATGCCCAGCTTTTCATTCCAACGGAGAAAGTATTGCCAATTGATATTTTAAGCTATGTTAAAGAATAAAAAGATTAAGTTAACAGTACTAAACTATTCTGGTTGACGTTCCCAAGTATCCCAGGGTTGTTCCCCTGTGACAAATGGTTCAGTTTAACTTCAAACAATTCCTCGGGCCGTTATATACTCAAGTCCTTCCTAATTCAAGGAGGAACGACAAATCATAGGAAGTAATTGTAGTTGTATTGTGTGATGTGAAACGAAATAAAATGCATAAAAGTAAAGTTAGCAATAACAAGGAACAAAACAAATGATTTGTTAAACGGAAAGACGATTAAGAAAAGGAATGGATCCACTAATCCACTATTAAACCAACTATAATCTAGGCTTAAGACCTTGTCAAATGGATTTGTTCAGATCTCTTTCATTGCCAGTACTTGATCCCTCAAGCTACTGAACTTAAATGGTCCTATAGCGGTTTGTTCCCAACAATGACTCGGTGCTGGACCTTTAATGAGCGAGGTGGTCTCTATTCCTAAAGCAACCGATGAAGTGTTTACATACTCTCACCTTCCTCATATTGTTTAGTTGTCTGAAATCCCTTCCCTTTGGAAGTTTCTTTCTTAGTCATGTTCAAGGTCAGTTGATACAAGATATTAAAACAATTAAACAACAGAAATCCAGAAGGTTCAGTCATAGAGTTTCAAAGACAGAGATTTAACAGCTTCATAGCTTTTCCATTCCAAAAGAAACTAGCTCATGTTTAAATACATGGCTGAAAATACATACAAAATCTTAACAACTTGAAATCTCATAGACCCAAGACATAAATTGATGAAGAGGAATTGGTGAGAAAAGAAGTTACTGACTCAAGGACTTAAGACTCAACACAACACTGGAATAAAAATGGAGAGGTATAGTTCTTTGCTCGTAGGGAAACTTAATGGAGAATAGATAAGATAAGGGTGTTCTTCAATGCTAAGAACTCAATGAGCAGAAGATGGTACAATGTATTTTTTTTGCTTTGTCGAGTGCCCTGCAGTGTCCTTTTTGCGTGCTTTTCAAAAGTGCCTACAAAAAGTAAAAGCAATTGTTAATGGAGTCATAAAATTTAAAGTAATGGTATAATACCTCATAGTTTTAAACATATAATTATAGTTAAAATAAGGATTGAAGGGTAGGATTAGTGAAAATTCTGAGTTCTTGGTCAAAATACGTAAAAAGGGTAAAATGATAATTTGACAAACACGTAACCCTAAACGGTGAAATGTTAGTAGAAGGTCTCAAATGGGAAATATAACCCTGGAAATGGATTCTGAATGAAAAATTGAGTGGTTAGGCAAGTTTTTGAAAATTTGATGAATAATGTTTTTACCGGGTAAAAATACAGCAATACAGTTGCACCGAAAAACGTGTAGAATGAAATTTGAGCTCTAGGTTAATAAGTTGGAAAGGTACTTAGGACCAAGAAATATGATTATTGATGAGTTTTAGAGTTTTTGGGGAAACGTGTCAACGGTGCACATATCAGGATAGAACAGTGATTTCACCGAATGACCGGAAAACTTCGGATTCATCTAATCAAGTGTAATTAAAGGACTTTGGTGAATGTTAAGTTTTTCATTTAATGGATAGTTTATGAATTAATTAGAGATTAGTGGGTTAAATGAGTGAGTTTAAGTGGAGGTGGCACTTATGGGGCCCACCTCACTTAAGTCGGACATAAGAACACATGTCTAATTGAAAAAGTGCATCTTCTTCCTCCTTGCTTCAGCCCCAAAAATCGATGGCACCATTAGAAAACCCAAGGAAAGCTTGATTTTTACTTTGAGTTCAAGACATCTTTAGGAGAAGGTCTCAACATCAAAGTTCATCCAAAAAATCTAGTGAACAACATTCATGTTGTGATTTTTTCTTGAAAACCACATCTTGAGATATTCCTCCATCAAGGCTACGAAATTTTGAGCAAATTGGGGCCATTGGAGCTTGTTTGGCTTGGATGAATGCTTGAATATCACTCTTTGGAGGCTTGTGAGTCCATTTGTGGTAAGTATTCCCAATCTCATTGAGTTTTGTTGATGATTTGAAATGGTATGAAATTTGAATGTGTTGGTGAATTTGGGTAGTTGGAGACCTCAAATTGAATTTGTGCATTAGACAAATATATCTTAGAATGATGATTATGATGATTGAGCTCATAAAAATTATTGAGAAAAAAGTTTGATAACTTAGTGAATTTTGATGGATGAGCTTGAGATTTTGTGAAATTGCATTGTTGGATTATTATGAAATTGAGTTATGGATTAGTTGTAATAGTTAATCATATGATGTATGATGCATTGGATGTATGAAAATGAGTTGAAAATCCTTTGGTTTATGGTTATGTGCAATTCGGCCACTTATGGAATTATTGGGCAAGATGATGCAAAAATTGTGTAATTGAATTTGTGTTGATTTGAATCAAGTTTAAATGGATTGTAGGAGTGTATGATGCTTGGAATTTGTGAGAAAAATCCCATGGTATTTAGGTGTCATGGATTCGGCCATATAGGGGATTTAGGGTGAAAATTGTGCAAGCTTGGCTGCACCAAAAACCCATAATTTCTCTCTTGAATGAATAGTGACACGCAGGGGGAAGGGAAGAACTCATCACACAAGCTCTTTCAGCCCAGAATAAGTGCTGGAATGGACTCACTAGCCTTCCTACTTAAACTTTCATGTATGCATCTAGAGTTTTGGTGGCTAAATGAGTGAGAAAGAAAGAAAATAAAAACCCTAAACCCCCCCCCCCCTTCACCATGGCAGCCGCGGGTTTTGAGTGAGAGAAGAGAGATATGATGAGTGAATAGTGCTAAGTTTAAGTGACTTTGGGCTTATATGGTCATGTGGCTTTTTAACGGGTGTTTTTTTCTCACTTAATTTCACTTAACTTGACCCGGTTCTAACTCAAAGCTATGGACAAAATTTTATTTTTCTAAACTCATTTACATTAATTTTTATTCCCTAAGGAGCAATATTAACAATTGACACTAGGTTTTCTGCACTGTTTTTGATAAAATGCACTGTGAATCACCAACTATGCACTGTTTGCATATGAAAACGTAAAACTTATAAACTTATATCTTTTGGGGTCTATCATGACTTGTTTGGCATATATTGGACTTTTATATACTTATTATATCCTTTATTCACTTCTAGACTCCACCGGTTGCTTAATAGCGATACAAAATACCCGGCAGAAATACTATTCATAAGATTTTCACGGAAAGTGCCACACTATACATTTTTTCATTCTGAACTCATATTTGGCATCAGAATTGCTAAATTAGGTCTCTAACCTCATTTTGCTCATTTTCAAGCTCTACTAGTTGTTACATACAGTGCAGAATATCCGGCAGAAGGCACTATTCATGACCTAGTCATGATTATAGTTAAAATACTAGAAATCACGTTCTAAATCTAATTATGACATTTAAATCCTTAAATTAAATCTTTAATTAAGATTTACCATTTGGGGTCATTATATGTGCCACACAAGACGGAATTTCCTTGTGTAAGGCATAAGACAGTGTTTTCTTATGCATAGTATGAGATGGTGTTTCCTCATACGATATATTGCAAGACAGTGTTTCCTTGTGTAATTCATACAGTTTATATTCTCTGGCCAATAGGATTTATTATTTGCACACTAAATTGTCATACATATTCTGATGCATGCATAGATATTTTATGTATTGTGATTATACCGAAAGTTAGCTTAGGGGTGGAGGAGCCCTCCAAGGGTCCCTAGCTTACTGAGGTAATTATATTATCCCACCCCGCGTTATGGGAATTACCATTTCAGGCAATGTTATTAGAACCGGACCGGTCATTGACCCGGTCTAGGTACCAGGTCACTGGGTCAATGGTTCAACCGGTGGGTCACTGATTGAACCGCATGAACCGGATATATATATATAAATTTATATTTTATACTTAATTATATAATAAATATATTAAATGGTGTCATCTACACAATAACTGATGTAGTTTAGTGGTATTTGCTATGTTGTTTATCCTTAATGCAAGGGGTTCAAACCCCATTATATGCAGTTTTTGAAATAATTCTCTTAACTTAAAAGTTATATAATAAATATATTAAATAGTATAAATTATTCAACAAGTGATGGTGGCGTAGTGGTAGGAAACGGCTCTCCTCACTCCAAGGTAGTGGGTTCGAATCCCACTTGCTGCAAAAAAAGATTTTGTAACTAATTTTGAAAAACCGGTTTGAAGGGAAAACCGGTACCGGTTTACCGGTCGGACCGCGGTTTATGACCGGGTCACTGGGTCAATGCCGAGTCGATTACTTAAGCGGTCCAATGTTATAACCGGACCGGTTGATGGGCCGGTTTCCGGGTTAACCGGCCGGGCCGGGCCGGTTTTAATAACACTGATTTCAGGTACAGAAGCTAATGGTGTTGAGACATCGCGTGGCAAGAGGTTAGATAAGAGATACTATTTGACATGATTGTCAGGGTCTTGTGGATGTGGTGATGAGATGTTAAACCTATTTACATTCATTTTGGTAATGCCAGTTATATGATGGAAGGGCTTAATTGCCTATTTGATAATTGCCTATTTGATATATTAATTTATTAATCAAGTGATAACTGCATGATGGGAGATAGTCTCAATAGTCCAAGATATATACGGAATGTCGTCTGTGATATTTAAAAATGGTAGTAGTTAAGTTTGTAATATATAAGGAAAAAGAGAAGATTTATTTAATTAGCTTCTGCATTAATTAAGTTGAGTATAATGTACTTACTATCATATGAATATTAATTAACCGACTGCAGATGAGACGTTACATATAATTTTCCGGCCATTTTCTGAGTTAGAGTAGAGAGAATTAATCAATATAGTTGTATATAAGATAAATTACTATTGCAATGATATACTTTAGTTTAAATTCATAATCTTTCTAGCTTCTTCTACCCTAAAATTTAATATTTAGATATATGATATCCGGTTTGCATGTGACTCAATATAGAAGTGTGCTGTGGACTATGAAGTTTAACTAAGCTGAACCGGTTTGTCCAAACGGATTTTGTTTGGCCTTTACATAATATTACAATTAAGAGACCTAAAAAGATTCACCATCCATGATTGATGATTAACACAACACTCTTTTTTGTCTTAATAGCTGTTGCTAAAGTCACCCACCTCATTGTCTTTTCTCTTATTCCTAGCTGTCTCTCTGTTATCTTCATTGGCTCTGAATTTTAAGAATGTGGTTTCAGTGAAGCTCAAATTTGTCCCTCATTCAACAAGGGAAAGAGATGACTTCCCTTAGAGAACTTCTCACAAAAGAAGGCTTCAACCAAACCAAATCTGCCCAACATCCAAACCTTAAACCACTGAGGTCAAAACACAAACTTTTACAAGAAACTCAAGAGAAAACATCACTCCCTTT
Organism: Gastrolobium bilobum; assembly: GCF_033153095.1. Lineage (NCBI taxonomy): Eukaryota > Viridiplantae > Streptophyta > Magnoliopsida > Fabales > Fabaceae > Gastrolobium > Gastrolobium bilobum. The sequence goes on from NW_026896549.1 coordinate 127,689, forward strand.
ATACATCTGCCATGATCGAAAAAACCTCGATTGCTCCAAGCACAAGTTAGACAAGTCCACTATAAAAAATAGGTCTAGGTCACCTCAATCCAACACCACCAAAAGGGTTGGTTCAGCCTCTGAAATATCGAAGAATTCCAAGTCATTGGTATCACCGGATTCAAGAACAGTGGGGGGACCCCCTATGGATGAAGTTGCCATCAGAGCAGTGATCGCCATCCTCAGTGGCTATATTGGAAGATATGTAAAGGATGACTGTTTCAGGAAAATAATCCTAGACAAGTGCATTTCTTGCTTGGTCAGAAGAAGAAACGGTTCAGAATCAGATAATGAGATTCTTGTAAACATGAAACTGGGCATGGAGAATATTGATAAATTAGTACAAGATCAAGGAACAAAGAAAGAGCTAAAGATTAAAAGTTTGAGGAATTCCATTGAGCTTTTAACCATAATTGCTTCATTGAATTCTAAAGCCTCTAGGGAAGCTTCTTCAACTTGTGGAATACCCAATTCCCATCTCTCTGCTTGTGCTCAGCTCTACTTGGCAATAGTTTACAAGCTTCAAAAGAATGACAGAATTTGTGCTAGGCATATATTGCAAGTGTTTTGTGATTCACCATTTTTGGCTAGAACCTACTTGCTTCCTGACCTTTGGGAGCATTTGTTTCTTCCTCACCTTCTCCATCTTAAAATTTGGTATACCGAGGAGCTTGAGACCCTTTCAGCTTCAAGTGAATGTCATGGTGAGAAGGAAATGAAAATCAAATCTTTGAGCAAAGTGTATGATAACAAAGTGGATACAGGAACTACTATGTTTGCTTTGTATTACAAGCAATGGCTTAAAGTTGGGGCTAATGAGCCTCCTCTTCCTATTGTCCCCTTGCCATCAAGACCAAGTCATGGATCCTCAAGAAGAAGAAGGTCTTCAGATTCTTTCGTTTTGCATTCCTCGATCAAACCAAACTTGTGAGTGTCATGGACATCTAACATTCACTATTCTATCCAGTCATCTTTTCACAAGAAGCAAATATATGTGTGTGGTAGTTATATGTTTATATGATTTGGTTGCTTGTAATAGATACAAGGAAGTATTTGGTCCCGAACTAGAACCGAAACCAACAACTCTTGCTGACCAAAATGGAATGCTGACAATTAGATGGGGCTCAAGGACTGGTGAAAATTTGTATGGAGATGAATATAACTGTAGTTCATTTCAGGTTAGTTTCTGTGTCTTCATTTCATAGCATATGTAAAACATGGGAATGCATTTGAAAAATATAATCTCTCTCTCTCTCACCTTTGACAGAAAGAAGACATGATATACTTTGGAAGATCATCAAGGCGAATTGACAAGAATCATGCTGAATTAAGGTCAGAGTCACAGAGATTGGACTATTTTCAATGCTTTTCTTGCAGGGCTATACGAGCAGAAAGCTTGGCGAACAGCAACTATACATCCAACAATGCTTCATTCAGAGATAAAACAACTGTTCTTTCAAGTGAGTTTGTTGGAGCTATTAAAACTATATGTTCATCAGATATTCTAAGCGAATGTGAAATTGCAATTCGTGTGATTACCAACACTTGGTTGAAGTCTCATGGTGACCCTCTAATTGAAGAAGCACTGACACAATCTAGTGTAATTGAGGCCATTCTGGAGGTATTGTTTTCCTCCAGTGATGATGATATTCTAGAATTGGCTATATCGGTTTTAGCAGAATTAGTAGAAAGGAATGGTGCAATCAGACAAATTATATTGAGCTCAGATCCACAACTAGAAATTTTTGTGAGACTTTTGAGAAGCACTGGTCTATTTCTAAAAGCTGCAGTTCTGCTTTATCTGTTAAAGCCGCAAGCAAATCAGATGTTATCACCAGAATGGGTGCCACTAGTACTTCGAGTATTAGAATTTGGGGACATAGTTCTGACCCTTTTCACAGTACAATGCAATCCTCAAGAGGCAGCAATTTACTTTTTGGACCAACTTCTAACTGGTTTTGATGAAGATAGGAATTTAGAGAATGCGAGGCAGGTTGTTTCACTTGGGGGATTGACCCTGCTTATGAGAAGAATAGAAGAAGGAGAGGAACATGAGAGAAATAATGCTGTTCTGATAATTTACTGTTGCATTTGTGCTGAAGGAAGCTGCAGGAGTTTTCTATCTGACAATATAAATAAGACTTCTTTACTAGAACTCATTGTTCTTGGGAATAGTAAAAATTCCAGTGGATATGCCTTTTCAGTGCTAGCTGAGTTACTCTTCCTTGATAGGCATGTACTTCACTTCCTAACTTCTCCCTGATATGTTGTTTAGTATTTTTATTTTTATCTCTTTTGCTGTTCCTTATTTTTTATCAGAAAGTGCTAATAGTGTTTTGAAATCGTGCCAGAACCACCAAGATTTTAAATTTCTTAAGGGAACTTAAAGATGGATGGGGTGGCTTAAACACAATGCACATTCTGTTCATTTACCTTCAAAGGGCTCCACCTGAAGAAAGCCCTCTAGTTGCAATGGTATTATTGCTGCTTGATCTTATGGTAATTCTTTCAACTTACTAATTTATATATTGAAATATTGGTCTGTACATAATTATTATATCATAATCAAACTTTTAGACCGAATAACCCTTCGTTAGTATATTGAAGAGTTCACAAATGGGATAGCAGTGTTGTTGCAGGAAGATCCTTTCAAAGGAAGCTTATATAGAGAAGAAGCCATTGAAGCAGTTGTGGCTGCTTTAAATTGTCAAATATGTAATGATATAATCCAAGAGCAACTAGCCAGAGCTCTACTCTTGTTAGCAGGCCACTTTTCTTCTACAGGTGAATCATTAATGGAAAAAGCACTTCTACAACAAGCTGGCTTCCGAGAAAGTTGCTTAGAAGATTCCTCTCATGGCAAGGAAATTGTTGTTTATGATTTGGCTCACAAGGTAGGCTTTGGATTATAATTATGTGATTGTCATGTTACTAGTCCCTAGTTATAAGAAAAAAGACGTGTTTTTAGTACTACTTGCTATTCAAAATTGTTGATTGGTTGTTTGTTGTTGTTGATTAGAATGAAGAGGATGATGAAGGTGAAAGTTGGCGAAATAGAGCAGCCAGTGTCTTGTTCAAAAGTGGAAATAAGAATTTACTATTGGCACTCGCAGATTCTGCAGCCAATGGTATCCCAAGTTTAGCACGAGCAAGTCTTGTAACAATTTCATGGATGAGCAGCTACCTACACTTAGTTGATGATAGAAAGTTGCCACCAATGGCTCTCTCAATCTTCACTCCAGTGTTGTTAAAATCCTTGAATTTTGATAAGGATGCTGAGGCAAGAGTGCTAGCTTCATATTCATTGCTATGTCTTGTACAAAACTCAGGTATGATAATTTTGCCATGTTCAGTGTTATGCCAAACTTGCCCTTAAAGGAGTAGTTGTCAGTATAGTTCTCAAACTTTCTATTTAGCATCATAGGCGCAGATCCCAATAAAATGGGGTTCAAAATTTTTTTTTTAGAGAAATATAATGTAAAATAATTAATGAAACTTTACTTGACACATTAATAAATGAGTATAAGATAGGAAAGAAAAAGAAGAAGAAAAAAGTGTGTGTATAATATTCACCTTTGAGTTGAAGTAGTTGCTTTTACTTTTTTTCATTTCCACGTTCTTCATTTTCCATTTTTTTCATAGCAGGTGTCTCTGATCTGCCACCGCTACACGAAGACTCACACAGACATCTCCAAAATCTCTCCCTAGTGACATGGACAGCGAATGAGTTAATGTCAATCATCTCGAAAAGCAGCTTGCAATAAAAAACAATGAAAAACAAAGCTTCATATTGAACAGTTCCATGTCCACTCTTTCATATACTTGTAGTTGTAATATTTTTGTATAGTTAGATTAGCTTGGAAGGAAATATTTCTACAAAAAAGAAACATCTATTTTTATTTTTATTTTTATTTTTATTTTTCCATTTTATAATAGCTTATGATTTCACAACCTCGAAAGCTTGTTTAGCCAAAGAAAGAAAGAGGCTACCAAAGGGAGAGGCAGGGGGCACTAAAAGAGGCTTAGGTGCTAAAACATATCCAATACAAGTATCTTTGTTCCTAGATTACAAAACTTGTCCTAAAGCTAGTGTTTTTCTAACTTCACCACTCGAAAGAGAAAGTAAAGAGGACAAAATAGATGATAAAAAAAGGGGGCACTTTTAAGTTTTTTACATGGATAATAACTTATCTCTTGCTTGGATCTGCATGTGCACCTGTTTACTCGAGACTGCGACTGAATAGAGTAACCCCATCTCATTAAAGAAAGAATCTTTTAGAAATAAAAGTATTATCCTGACAAGAATAACAGACAAACAGGACAGAACAATCTGGGACAAAATAAATTTGGAGTCATGTTACACTAAGAAACTTTTTTCATTGGGTGAACGTAATCAATTTTAAGAAAAATAAATAAATAGTTGCTAAAATATAATAGAGAGTAAGAGTACCACATTAAGAGGATAGTGAAACATGTAAAGCCTCATAAATTTTTGTGTTACTTTGTGGTATGGACCGATATACGAAGCCCATTAATCAACAAGCTTAACAAGAGGTAATCTGAGATATAAGTAAGACATAAGTATGAAAGGAAATCTATCAAAAATATCAATTCTAATACGACAGAATAATATATGGGCTTGGGCCATCATCAGAGGCACTAAAGGTCCAGAATCTATTATCCACAGATAAACTCTATAAATAAGAGGTAAAACCACGTTACGCTTTTTCATTTACTATTATGCTGTTACTATGCACATACACATCTCCTTTGGCAAAGCCATTTATTATTCAGTGCACAGTAATCTGCTTGACTCAAGATATTTCGTCCAAAAATACCTTGGAGAGAACACCTAAATCCAATAACAACATATTAATTCATTGGACTAGACATCTCTATCTTTAAGATAGAAGAATTTGATTCCAACTCTTATCGACTTTCAGGCTATAAAAAAAGGGGAAAATATGTGTCATTTTAAAGAATGTAAAGTTATGTCATTTTAAGAGAGAAAGAGATAGATAAAAAAAAAAAAGAGTTGACAAAAAAATAAAAGTGTGGATCTCATCTTTTTGTGAGAATAAAAAATATAAGTTGTGTTATATAAAATAATAAACAATTTTCCCGTTAAAAAAAAAACCATGCATCATTGGAACACAAGTCAAGTCCCGCATAATATTAGCATTGATATTTTGGCTCTCTCTATATCGCCTCCGTAATGATGAATGTTGGCATTAATCTAGCACCGATACGACACGCGACACGTGACACGACACGACACGACACTCCGACACGTCAATCTTAAAAAATTATGGATTTCGACGCGTTGGGACACGTTTTAATATTAAATAATATTTTTAATTTATATAGTGTATATTTCATTTAATATTTAATAATTTAACAAAAAAATGAAACTAAATTAATAATATCCATCAACACGTTATAAAGATGGAAGCTTTAATAACAAAAATAAGAACTGGGATGAGAGAGAGATATAATATCAGATAGAGAGATCCAATCATATTAGAGAGAGATCAGAGAGAAGAAGATACAACAAGAGCGTGATAAGAATTGACAACAATGATGCTGAGATGATCTCTTATCTACTTAAGGGGAAAAAAGACAAAAAGATAAAATTGATATGATCAGGTGGAAGCTTTATTAATATATTTTAACTTTTAAAAAAACTAAATTTTTTTAAAAAAAATTAAAAAAAAAATTAAAAAAAAAATTTTGAAAATGCCATTTGACCGTGTCGGACACGGTCAAATTCGCGTGTCGAAATGGTCAACGTGTCGGAAAAAGTCAACCGCGTGTCCGACACTGTGTCGGAGCGTGTCGGAGCGTGTCGGACCCGACTCTTCCTGTTTTTATAACTTTCCGTGCTTCCTTTGCGGTGTCATTGATTTAAGGGCAGAGGCGCGCACCCCTGCAAGATTTGACTGTGTTTCACCCATTAAGTGCATGTCCCATCTGATAGAGCAACAAAATAAGCATATTGTCCAGTTTATTATGATTGCCCAGTGTAATTTTTGGGAGGGGATTTTTTTATGTAAAAAAATATCATATTATTTGATCATAATCATTTATTAATGATAAGAGAAGAGAAAAAAAAATATAATTATTAAATAAGTGACTATGATCAGATAACATGATCATTTTTTTAGATAAAAAGATTCACTCCCATAATCTTTTGAATGGAAGAATGTTAATGAATTTGCATGCTGGTAAATCAACATGGATCATTTTTAATTGGGTTTTATTAATTTCATGTTAAAAGAGATAAGTTATCTTATGTCATAGAGATAAATTTGTGGGCTCCACCACATGAAAAAAAAAAAAGAAAAAAAAAAGATAGAACAGTTATCGAAGAGTGTGTAGAAGAGAAAGTTATCACATGTAACATAAGAGTAGTTTTTACTTTCTTAATCTCATTTAACGTTCTTTTCTCGTTACTCTATAAATAATTACACTTGTCCGACATGAGGTTACGTGAGAATAACCCAGAGATGAAAAAATAACCCACTTAACTATATTTATTTTATTTATTTTTTATTATTAATGTAACCTGAGTCCCATTTTTTTTTTTTAAAAAAAAAAAAATGCCTATTGTTATGGTACTAAAGAGTAGGTCTATTCGACTCGTATTAAATTAATTGAGTAATTGATGAACGGGCAGATAATATTAAAAAAAAAATTGCTTCTATTACTTTTGGTAAATACATAATTACCAATCATTCTTTCATTATGATGCCCTCGCGAGGAGGACAAACATCACATGACTAGGAGGGCTCACCAATCACTTACCCTTCTCGTAAAGCCAACTCTAGCTGAATTTTCATTATCAAGTACTCTTGTCTTGCTATAATTATTCCTCCTCATCCTCAAGCTTGATCCGATTGGACTCCAAAGAATTTTGACAAGTAACAGAGTTTTGGATGGTCAAGCTCATGTTGTGTCTCGATTCATTTTGATAAAATTTGGTGGCCTTATGCTAACAGTGGCCGGCCACCAGTGTATCTTCCATTGTACTTATTTGCATTAGAGGAACCCCATCTCCAAGAAAACAGTAAAAACGGCAGTACAATAGACAGAAATCTAAACTCAGTTTTTTTATATGAAGTGCGTGACCAACAATTTTAAATAGGGAAAAATTACTTTTATGCTATATGTGATAACTTTTTCTCCTACACACCCTTCCATAATTATGCCACCTTTTTTTTTCTTTTTCTTTTTTTCTTTTCTTTTTCAGGTGGTGGAGCCTACAAATTTATCTCTATGACATGAGATTACTTATCTCCTACATGAGATTAATAAAACCCTTTTAAATATGCATGGTCCCCCTTCGCCCCCTTCTACACACTTTTCACATGCTGGTCTGAGTGGTCTCCAATAGGAGAAGAATTTTAGTGATTCCAAACCATCATTAACTCAGTGATTCAAACCAATCAAAATCAAACAACTATCGGAGAGACAAGAGAAATGAAAAATAATTTTTTATTCAAGTGTTACCCCTGAATGGAAGGATCACATAGGACTCGAGCACAAATTATTTTTCCCTCCAATAGTATCTTATATATGTAGTGAAACAACAGTAACAAGGTATTCCACTTAACAATGAAGCAACAATTCATTAGTGGATTTGAGAGTGCATTTCTATTCAAAATTTTAAGGTGTTAGGTGTATGGCTCATTTCACTTGTATATTTCATACTTATTTCATTCCTTTCCGATACAAGATTTTATTACTTACATTTGAATTCTCTGAAGTTTAAACTTCCTTTTTTTCTTGAGTAAGGGGCATCTAGGAGAATTGAGGAATGGAGTGGATGGACCACAGAACAGCATTTCAAATGGTTAAGGCAAAACTGGAAGGCTATTCGTCTATAAGGAAAGTTTGAATATAAGCTCAAATATAAGATTCCATATGTTCCGAATAATCCAAATACTTGATACAAGATTGTATGAAAAGGCCTAATAGCCCCAAGTTTATTCCCCACTTTCTGTGAACTCGCGTTTTGGATTCTTTTTCTTCTTTAACAAACAAAGAGAAGAGAGGAAAGGAAAAAAAATAAAAAATTAAGAGCTTTCCTAGTTTCCACTTTTTTTCCCAAAAAATGACCTCTACTCCACAATAGCTGAGCATAAACCCAGAGCCGCGGAAAGAATTAGTAATCACAACACAAATGTTCTTTGCACACTTCTTCTTATAATAAAATTTCACATTGTTTTAGGAAAATAAAAAGATGGAGGGTACTATGTGAAATTGTATGATAACAATTTCTTCTTCATCTACCAGCGTTCGAACGAGGGACATTGTAGCGTTGTCTTCCAACAACTACCATATCAACCATGAATGCTAGTACGAAAACAATTTCTATTCTTTCTTTCTTTCTTTGATACCGTTTTTAGAAAGAAAAAAAAAATTGATTATTATTTTTGTGTTAAGAAAGAGTTTTTGGTATAAAAAAGGAGGGAGAGGTTATACTTATTACCTTTTTTTTACTACTTGTTACTACTAAATCTTAACCGTTTATTTCCGTCAATTTAACGGTTATAATTTATTAGAATTAATAATTAATTAATAAGCGTGACCCAATAAATTATAACCGTTATATTGACAGAAATAAACGGTTAAGATTTGGTAGTAACAAGTAGTAAGAAAAAAAATTGTAATAACTATAACTTCTCCCAGAAAAAAAAATTTATAACACAATTAATTTTTATACTCAAAGAAAGAGAAAATATTTTTGTTTTGGTAAACAGAGAAAATATATTTAATAAATAGTATTTTTAATAAATAATGCATTTTTTTAACACAATTAGGAAAGAAAAGACAAACAGAAAGCTAAGATCAGAAGCTAAGCACAAGGCCTAAGCCAGTGGGTTTCCATGAAATCGCTTTGCACGATTTTCTAGAAGATGGGTATTCCAAGAGAAATTATTCGAATAAGCATAATAATGTATCATATTTTTTTTATACATATTCTACAATGTTTATATTTAATAAATGGTGTGCAAGGGAAAAAATTTAATTTGTATTCTTGAAAATAGAATAACAAGTAAATTTTATTAAATACTATTTCTAATTACTTTTATTTACCTTACTAAAATAAATAAAAAATAAATAAAATGTTTCTAAAAATGTTATTTTGCACAATTTAATATATATCAAAAAAAAGGGGGGAAAGTTTGTAACACTCTATAACTAGATAGCATAGATAGTATAATATTACCTCTTAGGTGGTGTTTGGTTGGGGAGAAGTAAAAATTTTGATGGGTAAGTGTATGTGGGTATCTGTCTTCACCACGTTTGGTTGGGGATTTTCAGTAGATTTTCCCATCTAACTCACTTGGCTAGGAAACGAGAAAGAGGACTAAAAACTAGAGAAATGCACTGTTCAGAAACCGTTTGAAGATGTGGAATTGTTGTTCAAAATCGGATAAATGAAAAAGGTGATGAAATGTTGGTCAAGTTTACCCTTGCTTCAGTTTACTGCGTAAGAAAAAAAAAGTTCTGGAGGACATTTACTGCGTTTGGAGCTACTCAAGGTATTTTATTTCTACTTTCATTTTGATTTGAGAAAATACTGAGTTTCAATTCTTGTAGGTTTTTCACTTTCCGTGTAGATTTGTTAATCTTGAATGCTGGTTTGTGCGAGTGAAATGGGAGTGGTAGAGAATGATAACGAAGAACCCAATATGAAGAGAGCAAAACAGAGTGATTCTGTAAATTTCATTCTGTTTTGTTAATCTTAAATTTCATTTTGTAAACCCAATATGCTGGTTTGTGCGATGGAAAACCTTGCTGGTTTTTTCGAGGATATTTTCTGTAAACCCAATATGCTGGTTTGTGCGATGGAAAACCTTGCTGGTTTTTTCGAGGATATTTTTGTAAATTTCGTTAAATTTTCCCATCAATATTTTATCTTCAACCAAATACACATTCAGAAATTTAATTCTATTTTCCTGGTAAAATTTTGTCCAACCAAACAACTTTTTTACAACTTTCCTATCTAAGTCACTTTTTCTCCAGATCTCTAGTATTTACATTTCCCTAGTATTAAAAAACTTCTCCCCAACCAAACACTACCTTAGGGAATAGATATATTGACAAAGTAAATAGTTTACAAATGTTTACAAACAATTAATAACTGTTACATTAATTGTTTCGTCGACGGTTCTGATTTAATTTCTCCATTCCACAAATAGCTTCCATTTCACGTCTAACGTCTACCACACTTTCCATTCCCGCTCTCTTACCCTCTACGCTCAAGCCTCCAGTAGATTGTCGTCTGCGTCCACGTCACTCCATCCCGACCATCTGCCATCACCGTCTCAGCCCTCTGTTTGTGACCCACCATCGTTGCGCTAGCCCTTGTGCTCTTTTACTGCCGGAGACCGACCTTGCTGTCGGCGTTTCCCACCTGCGCGTGGAATGATATATTGAGTCGACCTTGTTGCCGCCATTACAGGACCTGTGAGTGAGGCAATTTGATTGGAGTTTTCATCTGTTAACGTGGGTGATTCGCCATTTTTTTTCTCCTTTGACTTTTTTTTCTTTTTTTGGGGTTTATTCTTTTTAAGTTTCGATTGTTGAAGCTGTTTCAAATTTAAGAGGAATTTTTTGAAATGCGTTGAAGTTATTATATTTATCTTTCATTTTTTTGTGTAAATTTTTAAATGGGTTATGGTATTGGGGCTGAATCTGGAAAATTATTTGGAATTTGCCCTTGAGTTTAGATTTTACATAGCCGATTGTCATTTTGGTAATGATAATCTGGTATCAGCTTTACAATTCACTATACTTTGACTATTATCATTGACTCTCTTAACCATAGTCCTTGACACTTGACAGGAAGACATCAAGTTGATGTGCTCTCTTCGCAACAATGTATATCGATTTTCCATTTCATGGGCGAGGATTTTACCTTCTAAGTATTTCACAGTTGACATAATTAGTTCCCATAAGGTTTTAAATTGCAGTTGGTTGTGGTATTGGGGCTGAATCTGGAAAATGAATTGGAATTTGCCCTTGAGTTGACTGTTAGGGATGCAAATGATAAGAGATTGTAGAACACCGAATTTTGTGAACTGATGCAAGTTGACAAATGAGAAATCTCAACTTGCTTAAATCTATAATGACCAATGATATTTAATGCTAGCCTTTTCTGTTTGATTATATGACAAGAGGTTGGGATAACTGGTCCAAGGTTCAAGTTTTGACAAGTTTAGAGTAATTTTCTCTTTACGTGGACTATAAAAAATAGAAAATATATGTTGCTCTGTGATATCTTATGGGTTCAGTATTAGGTTTTGAATCCTAATGTGGACTTCACGGATTGGTGTGTGTATATTTGGATTTGACTGCTACAAGAATTTCAATAATTTAGTCTAATTTCAAATGCTTAGACCTTATAGTCTTGAGATTTCATTTAATTTTGTTTGTAAGAATTCTGTGAATTGAATTCATTGACTCCTCCACATTTTATATCTCTTACCCATAATCCCATGAAGTATTTCTTATACATGTTTTCCCTCTTTTTGCTGGTCTTTTAGATTTAAAGCTCAAGAATGGACTTCTTTACTAGAGACATAAATGAACTCTATGCTTAAATATCCATTCAAAGAAAGTGCAGGCTGAGCTTCCAAAATCCCAATTCAATCATTGTTGTAAGGGCAGCAACTATTAGTATATCATCATTTGGATCATCTTTGGATTTGGCCGATTCAGTTTTGATTCATTTTTTGATAAGTGGAACAACCAGAAAAGATAGCCCAAATCATCAAAAAAAGAACATTCTTCACAGATATATATTACATTAAGTATATTATTCTGGCCACGACCAAATCATTTTTTGTTACAAGATTTTCTGCTAAAGGTTTTAAAATTATAAATAATATGTTTGGGCCTACTAGATTTTTCATCATTTTATTTATTATAAGGAAAGAGAAATTAACAAATCTTTGTGTAGTTGGAGAGAATCACTAAGATATTTATTTTTAAACATTGTAAAACAGAACAACTTTCAATCATGATGTGGATTACTTTTTCAATCTCCCTGATGTGTATTTAATTTAATTGATATTCAGGATAGTTAATCAAAGCATAAGGCAAAAGGCAATGAGTGGCTGCAAAGAATGACCCAATTGCAAAGTCATAACGCGCAGTTAGCAAAATCCTTCCACTTGTTGCAAAGGCTATTCAACCTCCTCCAGGCATGAAATGCAAGTGTCCACCAGCAATATGGAGACAACATACTAAGAAGTTTTCACCATCATGTTTTGCTGCTATCTATGCAGTTGTTCCATTCATAGCAATGTTAAGGAAGACTGTCTTAATGCCTAAAACAGCTATGGCAATTTTTTTTTTTTTGATAAACAGCTATGGCATTTTACTATTGCAGCAGTAGTGTCAGATTCTTCACAATGACTTTGGTTATCTGGGATTTTGTTATTTGTAATCACAATGATTTTAGCTATCAATTTATTGATTTGTTGGATTTAGGAATTCTTTTCCTTTGGGAAGATTTTGATATCTATCAAATTCTGAAATATTATTATTAAAATTTTATTTAATTAACTTACATGACCAAAAAAACTAATTTATTACAAAAGATTTAAAATTAGTACATATTTTTAAAATAAATTTAAGAAAGCTTAAAAAGCTAATTAATTAAAATAATTATCAATACTAGTTTCATACAATTGCAGACTAACTCACGACTAGTTTCATGAAATGTCTCGTAATTTTATGTAACAGACATCAGTACTGAACAAAGTCACCAAGTTTTGCATTTATGAGAGTGAAATAGGTTCCTTTTCTTCAGGTTTTTGTCATAAATTAGAAAGAAGGTAATGAAAGTAAGCTTGATTCTGCAGCAGAAATTAAACACAAGAAAACTTCAGCAGTAGACACATCATCCACCTTCCTTAATGATAATTCAATATCTACTATAACTTTTTAGTTTCAATTATATTCAAGCTGATTTCTCAAACAATTTACAAGACTTCACCATCAATTGAAAATCAAGCTCATTGTTTAATATAACCCACAATATAAACAGTTGTGTTGAACCTAGCTTATCTCTTTGGGACATAGAATTCCAAAACCATGTCAAAGTTGTCATTGCAAGCTTAAAATATAACCCACAATATAAACAGTTGTGTTGAACCTAAACACACTGCATATACAACAAGTTAGAAACTAGCTACTACAGTGCCAGTGGCCCGAAGGCAGTTTAGGACATTAGCTTAACACATCACTTGTGGCTTGATAATATGTTGTTGTAGAAAATTAACGCAAGCTCCAAAAGCCCTCTCACCCTTTAGGACATTAGCTTAACACATCACTTATGGCTTGCCAATTGGTGAACATGTTACCTGAACAATGAAGATAATAACATAATAGAGTTAAAGTTGCTAACAAAATTGAGTTGATGTTAAGATTACTTACTTCTTTCTCCCAATTGGTGCGTAATATGACTAGAAGAAAACACACCACTTTTACTATAAGTGCTAATACAATTGCCAAAAATAACCCCTGTAATATGAAGAATCAAGATAATTTCAAAAGCATTAGCCCCAGTTGAACACATTTACAATTAGGCAGAACAGGAACTTGATAACACAATGGTTAAATCTTACTCGCCCATTCATATGGAGGATAAAAGCAAACACAACTGCTAAAGGAACTCCCACAAGATAATAAGATCCTAGATTGACAAATGCACCAAGCTTCTGCCAACCACATCGTCTAGATGACGCGTATTCACAATCAAAGAATTAGCTAAGGTAAGTTTACATATGAAGATAAACATAAGGTTCCTCAATAAATGAAAAAATGTATTATCTAAGTTATTAATTTTTTGATGCTAATAAAATATAAGCAGTACATTTCAGCATGAAAGACTGACCTTTTTGTAGCACTAACTCCAAATGGTATCATCCAAAATATACCAATTGTATTAAGGCTGGTGAGGAGAAAAGTATAGATGATCATTGACAACAACTCAGGAAAATGACATATCAAACGTCCATGTTTCTAAGCTGTAACATGGAAACACAGTAAAACAGTAATTAGAAATTCTGAACATTGGTCATTCAGATGACTAGTCACTAAGAAAAGATATAAGATTTTACAAGGCATTCTATCTGATGGTGTTGCAATAAAATCATGAAGTTGACAACTTGAAATGCAAAACTTAGCAACACAAGGTAGTGGGTATCCAAAAACTGGCACCATCTTTTGATGTAAATCCATCATCCTCTGCCACAGGAAATGATTCTTTTCTCAGCATAGTTGGACTTCTTGACAGCAAAACAGTGAACTTATTTTTGTTTTACTCTATTAAGCTACACTTACATGCAAAGCTTAGCAACACAAAAAGAGACCATATCCATGTCAAAATCAGACTCAAAAATCATGGTTGTCAGATGTACTTGATATTACAAAACACCAGTTCAATGTTGTTTGCTCAACATTGAATGTATTGCATCTATATATTCTTTGCATGTGCGTTTATTATGTCCCCGCTTCTTACAATTGCCACAAATATTAGTATGCTTTGATGCTTCTTCAATCCCGCTACGAATCCTGTGTCCCTGTGAAGTACTTTGTGAGTCCTTTTTCCGCCCTTTCGTTTGTGAAATATTTGGATCCTTCAAGTACATCATAGAAGGCTCTTCATGATGAAAACCCAACAACTGTAAATTAGAATCCCCAAGACCACTACTCTCTTCGCACGCTAGAACTTTTCCTGCTGCTTTATAGAGAGAATCAATACCATCACAAATTAATTTAAATGCTTCATTTGACTTATATGCAAGGTCATCAAGTTTGGAATATATAGAGCGTAGATGAAAGCTGTGAAGAAGTCTATCTCCATTTGCGGTACATCTGTCCTTCTCTCCGCTTGGTATCACATTTCCTTCCTTGCTCCAACGCTGCAGAATGAAGTGTTCAAGAATCTGTTCAACATTTTCAATAAAAAAATAGCAAGCATGTGCCGACATAAGATTCCATGAACTCAAAATAATGGCAAGAACACCTAGCTTCTCTGTTTTCCAATTTCATCTCAACTGTTGCATAATCTTCTACATCTTTCCTATTAAAAACTCGGTACATAACCCACTCACAATCATCCCCAAGTTTCTCCTTAGAAAATCGTAAACTAAGACAAAGTTGATCGCAAAACTTTAAAAAAATTGCACGGGTATACACTTTAGCAGCATGCTCCTCCAATGGCATATTAAATGTCAAAATCCTTTCTTTGTGCCTAGATTCAAAGTCTTCTTTTTTAAATGACTCGTAGCGAGCATCTATTGCTTGATTATATTTCTCCACAAATTCCTTTAAAGTTGTGCCATATGTAACAAAACCATCAAAAAATGAATTTATACTTTCGCTACGTTGAGTAGTGTTCATACCAGCAAAGAAAGTGGAATGGTTAAAGATTGGTACCCAAGAGGATCTAATTGTATAAAGTACATTCAACCACTCATTTTCAATAAGACCATACTGAATAAGAAATCTTTGCCATCTATCTTCAAACTCTTGAGTGCTCTTGGAGCTCCAAATACAGTCATTCAAATGCCTTTTAAATGATGCGTGGTCATGGTAGAGATGAGATAACTTTTCTGGAAACTTTTTCATGATATGCCACAAACAAAATCTGTGTTTCGTATTTGGAAAAACTTTGGAGACTGCATTGCTAATCGCCAAGTCCTGTAAATTTAATAACATGAGTAAGTATGCAATCACTAATAAGTAGTCATATTTGAGATAATATACAAAACATAATAACCAATGCAATAAATTGATCATACTTGATCAGTAATTATGGCAACTGGATGTTTTCCATTCATTGCTCGAAACCATTCCTCAAAAAGCCATACAAAACTATCCTCAGTCTCATCGTGTAATAAAGCACATCCAAATAAGAGGGACTGCAAATGATTATTTACACCAACAAAGGGTCCAAATGGCATGGAATACTTATTAGTCCTATATGTTGTGTCAAATGTGATGACATCCCCAAAAAGCTCATAGGCGTGCCTGGATCTTGCATCAATCCAAAAAAAACTAACCATACGATCATCATCGTCACACATAATAGAATAAAAAAAAATCATGGCTTTTGAAGATGGTGGCCACCTTTCCAGTAGGCAAACCCGTGTTATTGAATTCTTCTATCAAACATTTTGCAGCATCGGGCATTTTTCTATGTGATCTCAAATATGAAACACTTTTTGGAGTAACCATCTCATGGTTATGCTTGTCAATGAAATATGTGATTTTCCACATTTTTGTTTTTTCTCTCTAGAAGCCTTGAGACAAGCTTCACACCCCATACGTAATGATGATGTCCGCCTTGGTTTGGTTGCACACAATTCACGCACATCTTTTCCCTTTCTCGGTTGATGATAGCCCTCTCTAACACATGTTAGCATCACGTAGTTCTCGTTGGATGTTCTTTTCCGAATTCCAAAACCTTTTTCCTTCCCAAATGTTGTATACAAGTCTAATATATCCTTTTGTTCAAAAAATTTCATTCCAACCTCAATCATAACAGTAGTACTCTTTGTTGGTGATAATAGAATGGCATTAAACTTATTATCAGACAAGTCATTAGGTATATCATCTTCTATTTCATCATTTCTGGAATCTTTGATTTCACCATATTCCATTTCATTAGATAAGTCATTTGGAATGCAATCTTCATTGCAGTCAATATAACTTATTGGATCCTCATCCGCTGAAGTGCCTTGATTAGTGGTCATATCATCTACATTTTATATTTTTAATAACATAAGTGATATGGGAGAAACTAATATAACATGAATAAAAAAATCTAAAGTCAAGAGAGTATCAATGCACCAAATAGATCATGTAGCGAGTTCTTGCTTCCTATCGTATTTTCATTTTATAGATCAATCACCCTGTATTGATGCAAAAATATAATAAGAGTCCAGAAGTCCATTAGCAACTACAAAAAGACAAAAAGAAAAAACACTACAAAATAATGGGTCTTAACATAAGTATTATCATACTTTCTTTTCCATAGCTTGACATAATTATTTGTAGTCTTCAATTTTTTTTTACACAAATATATAAAAACCAAGCATTCAATCTCTATGCCTCAAGTTAGTAGTTGTACTCATCATTTATACATTTGAATGAAAGCATGTGCAATGGGGTACAAAAAAATGATCACAATCATTGAATTCCACGATAACATAGCACCCTAACTTCAATGAGTATCCAAGTTTTATTCCTTCTAAATAGAGCTTAACCAAATAAGGTAAATCTGCAATAATCAGAACCACAAAAAATGATGCAAAATGGTAAGTAAAACATACTAGGTAGAGAAGCAAAAGCAGGCACAAACTAGAGGTTCCTTCCAAATGAATATAAGAAGTGGTTCATTTGAGACAACTAATAGAGAGAGAGAGAAAGGAAGAAAGAGTTCATAGCAGAGTGACTAACCAACCACACTGAAGCAGATGTTTGATCTCTTTGAACATCAAGATTGTGTCGAAAGGTGAAGGAAGATAGTGATATATTTCAGGTTGTGTTCGATGAAAATTAAACAACAATTATATCTTAGAAGAAAAAAATGAACGAGAAACTTATGATTATTGAAGTACAGACTCTAGTGTTTGATTAACTTGAAGTTGATAAAAGTAATTGAAATAAACAAGACTTCACCGTTTTAAGGTTTGATGGCATCCATTTTGTTAAGACACAAACGAAATAATTGGTCGACTATCAAATCATGTAAATGCTAGACTACTTGTTAGGAGTATTCCTATTAAATTTGAAACAGCTTCAACAATCGAAACTTAAAAAGAATAAACCCCAAAAAAAGAAAAAAAGTCAAAGGAGAAAAAAAATGGCGAATCACCCACGTTAACAGATGAAAACTCCAATCAAATTGCCTCACTCACAGGTCCTGTAATGGCGGCAACAAGGTCGACTCAATATATCATTCCACGCGCAGGTGGGAAACGCCGAGAGCAAGGTCGGCCTCCGGCAGTAAAAGAGCACAAGGGTTGGCGCAACGATGGTGGGTCACAAACAGAGGGCTGAGACGGCGATGGCAGATGGTCGGGATGGAGTGACGTGGACGCAGACGACAATCTACTGAAGGCTTGAGCGGAGAGGGTAAGAGAGCGGGAAAGGAAAGTGTGGTAGACGTTAGACGTGAAATGGAAGCTATTTGTGGAATGGAGAAATTAAATCAGAACCGTCGACGAAACAATTAATCTAACGGTTATTAATTGTTTGTAAACATTTGTAAACTATTTACTTTGTCAATATATCTATTCGAATAACGAAAAATACAGACGTAATAACGAAAAATATCATTCTCTCAAAGAATATTTGTGATAAGAAAAAATAACTAGAATAATAAACAAAGAAAAGAAACGTGTAATGTTTAATTAAAAATATTAAAGCCCAGCCTCTCAGGGTCTCTGAATGTGAAAGGTTATAAGTGGTTGAGCACGAAGACAAGTAAGATGTCCCTTACAATGTTATCGTCTGAACCCAAACCTTGGTGAGTCAGTTCACATCAAAATCATTCAATTAAAGATTACATATTCTATTAATATTCATTTGGATCAAAGGAATTCATTAATTCTACAATCTTGATTCAATATTATTCTTATAACCAATATGAGTATATCCAACAAATTTACAAAACCAAAGTTTAAAAGATAAAACAAGAGGACAGAAGGTAAAACCAAAGATAGACGATAAAACAAAAGAATAAAAGAAATTTGTAAGAAAATGGTTTGCCAGGGTAACGACGCTTTCACAGCTTTTAAAGAAATAATTTTCAAAATACCAACTTTAAATACAAAAATAAATGAAAAAGAATAACACTAAGAGAATAAGGTTCTCACTAAATATTACCTTTCCCTTCCATTTTCTTTCTTTATTTCTCTTTCTCTTCCTTTCTTTTTTTCCCCTTTTCTTTCTATCTTTTTCTCTTTCTCTCTATTTTTTTTTACCTGTATGTGACTTAACTTAGGGGGAAGGGTCCTAATATAGAAAACAAATATTGACTTGACTTTTTTTTTAATAATATAATATTTTTCCAAGATGCCAATTTTTCCAGAAGTCTTCAACTTTGGTCACTTGGAAGGGTGTCTCCACGTTGCCCCCTCCATATGGCCAAACATAAATTTTATTTTTTAAGGTGTTACAATTCCCCTCCCTTAAATAATCTAGACATGGCCAGACATACCACCCAAGAGGAGGTCACTAGACAGCCGTAAAGACGATCCTAAAGTATTTAAGAAGGACTATGGATCAATTTCTGCTTTATGGTGGTAGTGATGAGTTGAAAGTGAAGGGGTTCACAAATGCTAGCTTCCAGAGTGACAGAGATGACTGCAAATCCAGCCATGATTTGTCTATACCTTAAATGATGGAGCAATTTGTAGGAAGAGTTCCAAGCAAGACACCACGATACACTCTACTATAGAGGCAGGATACATAGCAGCTTTAGAAACGGCTAAGGAGGCAGACTGGATCAATAAGTTCATTACTGAACTTAGAGAACAAGAGGACTCGAGTGCACTACATGTCTATTGCTTGAAACTTGTTCCTAGTCTTGAATCACCAAGATAGGGCATTGGTGATCTCAATAAGACTAGTACAACATCATCTACTTGTATGGAGATACAACGTAGGGCCTCATGGAATGCAGGCATGGTGATGCATGAGCTGATGTCATGGGTGGATCTGCTAGCGAACATATGGCACTGAACTGACCTGCCGAGAGACTCCACAAGGATTCATTATAGAGAGTATCATTGGATTTGTAATGTCTCTCATCGTTTGGTATAGCAGATTGTTCTAGACTTGACGAAGTCATCGAACACTATATCTTAGGGTTATACTTTGATTGTACAACTTTATTCGCCTGAAAATAGGGAGAACGGTGTACTCTTGGGTATAACTCGAATCATGGGTATAGATGGACATGCCGATAGGACTCATGGTCCCCTACAAGGGATTAGTCGTTCACAAGACCAATAGGACTTGGATGACTTCTATCTGTGCACAGTAAGGGATCATGAAGAGTCATGGATCTGCCTTAGAGTTTATAAAAGAAGATTCCTAGTTTTGGGAAAAGCTATATTTAGTCAATCAAGAGAGATGATACTCTATCCTTTCTCTGAACTAAATATGAATGATGATATGAGGGATGATGTCGGAACGGTATCCAAATTAGAAAGGTAGATCAATTGACTAACTCAATTAGTTTTGCGGCCAGAGCATTGCTAGTCTCTTATGTGGTCATTAGATAAATTGGGCCCGTTAAAGAAGTTTAATTGGTTCAAATTTATCTATGTCAGTGACTAATTGGGCTCAATGGGTCACACACCAAGGTCGTTCCTGATTGCATGTTATAGCAAGTTTGGGCCAATAATTTGTTATTGGACTTTGTCAAGACTATAAGTGAAATTGGGTTGGAGTGGAACTCCAAGTCCAATTGGACCATGCTCCCCATTTGGGCTTAAGTGGTGAAATTGGTTTTTTCACTAATAAGCCCAAATGTATTAGAAAACCCAATAGGGTCTTGGGCCATGAGACCTAGTAAGTCAAGGAGTTCACTGGGCCAAAATAAGTTTTGGCGCAAATCTTAATTTGAATTAAAATTTAAATTACGAACTAGGATAAAATTGGATGAGTTTGAATTTAAATTTAAGTTTGAAATTTAAATTCGAATTTGAATTCAAAAAGTTAAGTGGATAAGGATAATTTTGAATTATCCAATAGGCATTGGATAAGGCTTCTTCAAACAACTCTATTATTTGCATTTCAAAATCAAATAAAGTTATTGAAGCAACAACCTTGAGGATATGATGATAGGGGCAAATTTCAAGTGGGAAGGTTGTAGATCCCATTTTGAAATTTGAACAACATGGATAGGATCCATGAAACTTGAATTTCGAATTCAAATTTGTGGTCATGATAAGAACAAAGATTCAAGATGGTTCAAGAAACAATTTTGAATTTCGAATTTCATGAAGTGCCTTCACTTGGTCATTTGAATTTCGAATTCAAATGTGGAGAATAGTTCTCTAACTACATGATAGGATAGAATCCAAAGATGATAAGAAAATCCTTTGATTAGGCTATTCTAGAAGGCATTTAAATTAGGATTAAATCCTAATTTTAAGTGGCTGAAATAGGCACCACTTTGAATGCTTCCCTTTATAAAAACTTAGCGCCCTACTTTGCTCTAAGAACCCAAGTCTTGGTATCCCAATCATCTCACTCATCTTCATTGTTGCACCCCACAC
Source organism: Gastrolobium bilobum (assembly GCF_033153095.1). NCBI lineage: Eukaryota > Viridiplantae > Streptophyta > Magnoliopsida > Fabales > Fabaceae > Gastrolobium > Gastrolobium bilobum. The sequence goes on from NW_026896549.1 coordinate 149,045, forward strand.
TTAACCTCAAGACACCATCATAGTCTTGAGAAAATTAAAACTCAAACACTTGATAGCCTCCACATTGCATTCGCCTAGCCAGCTACCAAGGAGAAGGGGGGTCAAGGATGAAGGTTCTCGCTTGCGATCAAGAGACGATCGTGTGGATCAACGTTAAAGAACTTCATCCCATTTGGCGTCTACAATTGATCAAATGTATATCCTAAAACCCCATACGTGTTTTAACGGGTACAATAATGTGTTACTGGTTCCACCTGTTAGTATATAGGTGTCCTAGAGATAATTCATTTTATCATATGAACACCTTGTACTATTTTGGTATTTCATGATTTATACATTTGAGCATATTTTATCTTTATCATGTTTATGTCTCGCCTATATTTTACGATTAATATGCGTTTAAAGATAAAGACCCTAGGAATGGAACAGATGTTCGCTTGAGGATCTATGATATGGATCATGCTCATGAGGACTCGAATACACTACATGTCTATTGCCTAAAGCCTGTTCCTAGTCTTGAATCACCCAGAAAATGCATCGGTGATCTCAATAAGACTAGTATGATATCATCTACTTGTATAGAGATACAAGGTAGGGACCTCATGGAATGCAGGCATAGTGATGCCTTAGTTATGTAACACCCCGTATATATCCAGTTTGTTATCATATCATCGTATTAAGCTATGCTTAATTTAAAAATGCAGAATATCTTTTTCTTTTCAATTATGACGTCATTATCATTAGCCAAGTTGAATTACTTAATTCTTTTCATAAAACATTGCATGTATGTAAATTGCAAAAGACAGCTAACTGAAATACCTCATATATAAATAGCATTAATGTGTCTCTAGTCACGGAACTACCTCACGTAGACCGGACAACCCTGATAGTTTATACAACTCAAGCTAAAAGTACTAACATCAATGTGGCATGGACAAACCCCATGCTCACCAAATAAGACAACAAAGCCCACAAAAGAGTCTCAACTCAAATATCAATATAAAGACAGAAAACATAAACAGCATCCAATATCTAGTCATGTCAGCATACAGCATATATAATCAGCTAAGCTCTGGCCTCCTGCCGCCAGAGGTCTCAACCCCTGCATTACCTGAACCTGAAATATGTGCCCCAAACATGGGGTGAGATCTCTAAAAAGAAATCTCAGTAAGACAAGGGGTCCTCAAGGATCTTCCACCCCAAGCTCACTTACACGAGCAATATAAGTTCAAAAGCATTTAACAGTATAAGTTCCAAAACTATGCAGTGCGACAGATATTCATGCCATGTGTGTTATCACTATTCTAATGGCCAGAGAAATGCAGGGCGTACGTCTACAACCCCACAGTAAGTACAAGGAACATCGCTTGCACCTCACTCACAGCCTCACCCTCTTGTATGTACCACATACTCAGGCTTACCGTATAGGTGGAACACCACATGCATATCATAAAGGCACTCGCATATAACAGCTCAACAGCATTTCACAAATCAATATATCATGAAAAAAACATCATGCATATAATCATACCCCCATGGGGCATGGTGGAACCAACAATGGCTAAACCAAGGACACGAAAGCTTACCTTGCAAGCTAACAATCCAAGTCAAGAGTCCAACCAATCTTAGCCCAAACACAGCAGAATCACAACCTGTTTTGGACCAACAATCATATCAAAATCATACTCAACAAGTATAAGACACAAGGACAACGTCTTTTCTTTACATTTTGTGTCTTAAGGCTTCTCACAAAGCCACAAGCCCTTAATCATTTAGATTCTGACTTAACTAATCAATACAGAAGCTCAACTTACCCAGTTTAGGGTCCACAAACCCAAACATCATTCTGTATGAACAGTGCAGCTACTGTTCATCGAAAACCCAGAGTATCCGGATATTTGTCGGGGAACATCCGGATATCAATATCCGGATCTTCAGAACCCCATATCCGGATATCAATATCCGGATATACATATCCGGATATACATATCCGGATATCAATATCCGAATATTTCCAACCCAATATCCGGATATTTCGCGACAGAACTCAGATTCTACATTTTCGCGAGATATCAATCCAAAGGTTCCATTTTTACCGATTGCAGAAGCTTAAACATGCATTTCTAGGTGTGTTTAACCTTACCCAACCTTAAGTTATGATCTTTAGCTTGTTACATGCATCAAGGTTCTATTTTTAACCAAGGAAACACATGATCAAGGTTGGTGAAGCTTACCAACAGTTCAAAACAGAGAAAGGAATGCTCTTGGAGCTCTCTATGAAGCTCCCAAGTCTGACTTCCAAGGGTCCACGAAAATGGCACACTACAAGGGTTCTTCCTCACCAAAAATGGCTTCTTGAAGCTCAAGATGTCACCACAACCGGTATTTGGGACTTTCAGCATTATTACTCACTTACTATAATTATCTAAGCCTCATAATAATTATTAGGGTCAATTATGGAATTATTTCCTAATTTCTTATAATTAATTAATTAACTTCATTAATTAACGGTGCGAGTTCTTACAATGTTGTGGGTGTATCTATTAGAGAACAAATGGCACTGAACTGACCCGCTGAGAGACTCCACAAGGATTCATTAGAGAGAGTATCATTGGATTTGTAAAGTCTCTCATCGTTTGGTAGTACAGATCGTCTTAGACTTGAGGATGTCATCAAACACTATGTCTTAGGGTTATGCTTTGACTGTACAACTCTATCCGCCTGAAAAATGAGGAGAATAGTATACTTTTAGGGTATAACTTGAATACATGAGTGTAGATGGACATGCCGATAAGACTCATAATCCTCCACAAGGGATTAGTCATTCATAAGACCGGTAAGGCTTGAATGACTTCTAGTTGACTCGGGAATCTGTGCACAGAAAGAGATTATGAGAAGTCATGATTTGTCTTAGAGTCAATAGAAGAAAATTCCTAATTCTGTGAAATGTTATATTTAGTCAATCGAGAAAGATGATACTTTATCTTGCTCTCGACTAAATGTGAATGACAATGTGAGGGATGATGCCAGTACGGTATCCAAATAAAAAGGGTAGAGCACTTGATCAACTCAAATAGTTCTGGGGCTGCAGAGCATTGCTAGTGTTTTAGGTGGTCATTAGATAAATTGGGTCCGTTAAAGGAGTTTAATTGGTCCAAATTTATTTATGTCAGTGACTAATTGGGCCTGATGAGTCACACACTAAAGTTATTCTTGATTGCTTATATCTAGTTAGTTTGTGCTAATAATTGTAATTGGATTTTTTTAAGACTGTAAATGTAATTGGGTTGGAGTTGGATTCCAAGCCCAATAGTACTATGCGCCCCATTTGGCTATTAGTGAGAAATTGGTTTCTACACTAATGGGCCCAAATGCTATGTTGCACCGACACTGACACATGACACAACACGACACGCCGACACGTTAATTCTAAAAAATGCCATATTTCGACACGTTAGGACACGTTTTGATATTAAATAATATTTTTAATATATATAATGTAATTTATATTTAATACATATAACAACTCATAATAAGTCATATAACCAATAAAATATTTAAATTTCATAATATAAATATAAATATAAATAATTTTTCGTACTTTGTTAATTTCTCGTACCTTGTTAATTTTTCATGTCAAATTTCATAACAGAAAAAAATTGATTTATACTTTATTTTTTGCTTTAATGTTTCTACAGGGAATGTATATAAGTTATCTACATTCGCTCCCAAAACGACGTCGTTTTGAGTTGAAAAATTAAAAAATTATAATAAAAAAGACTATTATAACCCTGGAATAAATTATAATTATAAAATACCTTGATTTTCGCCTTAAAACGACGTCGTTTTGAGCTCAATGTAGATAAGTTATATACATTGATTGTAGAAAAAGCGAACCCATATTTTTTCATGTTTGGTTAATAAAATAAAATTTAGAGCTTAAAAAAACGTGTCGGAGCGTTGACCGCGTATCGAAAAAGCGTGTCAGAACGTTGACCGTATGTGGAACATTGACCGCGTGTCGGAACATGTTCCGACACGCATCTTTCAAAAAAATTTGCATGTCTGTGCTATATAGCCCAAATGTGTTGGAAGGACCGATAAGGTCTTGGATCATCGGTCCTAGTAAATCAAAGAGTTGACTTGGTCAAAATGAGTTTTAGCGCAATTCGAAATTTGAATTTTGAAATTTTCAATTTCAAATTTGAATTCAAATTTAAATTACAAGATATGATAAAATTGAATTTGAAGTTGATTTAAATTTAAAATCAAGATGTTAGGTTATTAAGGATAATTTTGAATTATCCAAATCTATATGTAATAAGATTGTATAGAGATTTTTATTATTATTTTATTTAAATAAAATCGTATCTTACAACAATTAAGGGATTTGATCAAGATTGTAAGAGATTATAAATGGTTATGATCCATTGAGCTTGGATTTTGAATTCTAGTCTATTATTAATTGGAAATCAAATCATGTGATATCTATCTTCATGGTTAAATAATATATAAGAAGATACACCATGTCTTAGCTTACCCAAAAAAAAAAAAAATACACCATATCTTCGTGGATATGGACTTACTTAATGTTATTCAATTAGATTGTAAAATTTTAATTATATAACATCAAAGAAGCGTCCCTCTCTTTCAAAGAAAGAATATTAGCGCCTCTCTTAACTAGGAACTCTAGTCTTGGCCGCCCCCTACTCTTTATCTCTTCCTTCATTGTTGCTCCTCTCACTTAACCTCAAGATAGCATTGCAGTCGTGAGAAAAATAACCTAAACACTTGAAAACATCCATCTTGTCACTGCCTAGCAAGCTTCCAAGGAAAAGAGGATTCAAGAAGAAAGTGTTTTTCACAAGTAACCAAACGGTAAAATTTTGCTTTCATCTTCTTGTAAGCACACCAATGTGTTGCCTTTTTCAACTTTCACCATCATCACAAGCGAGTTGCTTTTAAATGTCAAGTAACTCAATTTTTAACTTTCAGCATATCCTATCATCTAGTTATGCATACCCTATATTTTAGGCTTTACACCTTTATTATTGTACGTAGTTATTTACCACCCGTCGCAACGTCTTTTTTTTTTTTAAACCCCACGCATGTACAAATCCAAGATATAAGTAATGATAATCAGAGGTTACCGATCCTCCTCTGGATTGATCAGTAATTAAGGGTCTGTTTGATTGTATTTTGGTTTTTTTGTTCTTAAAACTGTTTTGTAGAATTATTATGGAAACAATTGTTTTCTATATTTTTTTTCTTTTGAAAGTTAAAAACCAAAACAGAAAACAAAAACAACTCAGACATGTTCTCTAAATTTGATTCTAAAAACAAAAAAACAGTTACAGTTTTTAAAACTTTTTTTACGAAACAGGCCGTATCAAACGAATTTTTTTATTTTTTTGTTCTAAAAACTAAAAAACTGTTTTTGAAAACAGTATTCAAACAGAGCCTAAGTTTCTGAAAAAGAGATTGGGCAAACATGTGTGACAAGAGTGTAGGGGTTTCTGAGTTGGCTGAATCCTATTGATGTTGAACTTTGACACAACTTGACTTGTCCCCTAAAATTTGGGCCCGGCCCAACTTCCTTTTTTATTGACGTCCCCTTTGGGTCGGTGTGCATTGAACTTTTTGCGGGAAGTCGAACAGATGCTTCAACCCTTTATTACAAGTAACCGTTATCAGCCCTGCATTTTTTTCCATATAAGTTTCCAAACCGCGTGCAATGATGGTCTCGAATATTTCTTTTCTTTTTTTGACCCGAATGAGATAACTTGATGTTTGTATTTGGGCATGCCCGGTAATTCACGTACATCAGGAAAAGTCTGGTACAAGATATTTTGTAAGATTTTTGAGAAATTAAACATTTTTAAATTTTTAATTTTTAGATATTATAATAAATGGAATGTTTTCATTATATTTCTTAAAATCGAGATTCTAGATAAAAAAGAATTTCTCCTCTATCGAACGTCACCTTAGAATAATGAAAAAAGTATAGGAAAGTCAGTCAGAAATAAATTGGATGAAATTTGACTAATAATGACAAAAAGAGTCTCCCCGGTTACCCCTCGTTTGCTCCGTTATTTCCTCAATCCTTCTCATTATCAACAAACCTTGTTTCCACCGAATTTCCTTAAACATTAAAGATACTGCCAAATATTACCAGGGGCATTCACGTAATTTGGTAATTTGGCTTTATAAATTGATTCTGTGTCGTAGGTGGGTGGGTGGTAGTAGTTTGTAGTGGTGCAGACAGTGTGTGTCAGTGTTACTGTGTTTTTAGTTTTGATTTATTTGCTCCCGGTTCCTCCAATTCAGATCCCAATGGAAAGAGGTGGATACAGAAATAGAGGCGGCGGCGGCGGCGGCGGCGGCGGCCGTGAAGGTGGCGGTGGCAGTGGCAGAGGAAGAGGGTTTTATCGGCAACCACAATCTGGTGGTGGCAGTGGCAGAGGCAGAGGATCTTCTTCCCAATCACAACAACAATGGCAGCAAAGGCCGAACCCCTCTTCTTCCTCAACCCAGACTTATAGCGATAGTGGATCATCTTCAAATCCTCCTCAACCCTCCAAATCCAAACATCTTCCCCCTCAAATTCATCAACCAGGTATTCAAATCCTACTCTCAGTTCATGCCAACATTAACACATTTGTTATATGCTCAATGTATATATTTATATTTCGTTATTATTATTAAGTGTGTGAAATGCATCAATGTTAATTAGCTAATGGCGACCAACATCAACTTAATTTATAATTTTATTTTGTTATTATCCAATTCGGAAAATAGTCTCTTTCCAATTACTTTTAGTTTTATTATTATTAGGGGTATGAAATTCATCAATGTTAAAATGTTAATGGCAACCAACATCAACACTCTTTTCTGTGCTTAATTTATAATTTTATTCTGTTATTATTATTATTAAACATGTAAAATCCATCAATGTTAATAAATTAATGGCCTTCTCATCGGTACAGATATTGGAGTGCTGCAAATATCAGATTCAGAGCAGGCAGTGGGAAAGATTACACCCGTGCACAGGCCTGATAAAGGCGGAACGCTAGCAATTCGATACTGCAATCTGCGAGTGAATCATTTTCCGGTGACCTTCAATCCACAAAGCATAATCATGCACTATAATGTGGATGTGAAGGCGAAGTTGCCGCCGAAAAAGGGTCAGCATCCTAAGAAGATTTTAAAGTCCGAGTTGTCCATGATTAGGGACAAATTGTTCTCTGATCATCCCCAGAGGTTGCCTTCATTGATGACTGCCTATGATGGTGAAAAGAACATCTTCAGTGCGGTGCCTTTGCCCGAGGAAACCTTTTCTGTGGATGTCTCTAAAGGAGAGGATGAAAGGCCCATTTCATATAATGTTACTTTGACACTCGTGAACAAGCTCGAGCTCCGCAAGTTGAAGGATTACCTCAGTAGCAATGTCCTCTCCATTCCTAGGGATATTTTACAGGGGATGGATTTGGTGGTGAAGGAGAACCCAGCTAGGCGCACTATTTCTGTGGGAAGAAGCTTCTATCCCACAAATCCTCCATTGGTAGAGAGGGATCTTCAACATGGAATAATTGCAATAGGAGGGTTTCAACATAGTCTCAAGACTACCTCTCAAGGTTTGTCCTTATGCCTGGACTATTCGGTTTTGTCTTTTCGAAAGAAAATGTCTGTCTTAGATTTCCTGCATGAGCATATTGAGAATTTCAATTTGGCTGAGTTTCGGAAATACAAGAAATATGTGGAGCAGGCACTTATTGGATTGAAAGTAAATGTCACCCATCGGAGAACCAAACAGAAATACACTATTGCCAGGTTAACATCCAAGGATACACAGCATATCGATTTCACTATTGTGGACCCCCAGGGCCAAAATCCCCCGAAGAACATTAGTCTTCTTGCCTACTTTAAAGATAAATATAATGTGAACATTCAATACAAAGATATTCCAGCCTTAGACTTTGGAGGGAATAAGACGAATTATGTACCTATGGAGTTATGCATCTTAGTTGAGGGTCAAAGATACCCTAAAGAGCATTTGGACTATCATGCTTCCAAGACTCTGAAAGGTATGTCATTGCCTCATCCAAGGGAGAGGGAAGCTGTAATACAGACGATGGTGAAGTCCAGCGATGGACCATGCGGGTAAGGGGAATATAATTTCATGAGTATGCTTTTCGGAACATGTATTATTTTCCTCTACACGAGTTTTAGTTACTTTTGTGACATTGTTACATCCTTGGCTGCATATTTATTACCTGTTTTAAATATGCTTAGTTTCACTAATACAAGTATGGATTGTTTTGGTACTCTGGTTTCTTCTCTCATCAGTCTTTCTTGACACTGCTGGAATAAGATGGTTTTACATTTTTATTTGCATATGGCGAAATATCTGCTTACCTGAAAGATTAGTTTTATTATATAAATATGGACTATTTCTGGCTTAAGAGTTTTATCCGTTTCTTCCATCCATTCTGCTTTGTGCTGTCCAACATTAAAGAACCAATTCATTATGTTTTCTAAAGGTGAAATTAAGTACATATCAAGGGCGCTCTTAAAGGCCTGCTGTAGCATAGAACACTAGCACACATCCTTAAATGTCCCATGCATGGTGCATTCTCTCCTCATTTGTTGACATGATTGTGTTTAAACTGTTTTGGTGCCATGAGTGTAAGTTGATTTATAGTCAACAAAAACTTGTTAGATGTATAGCACTAGAATTGAAAATGTAATGCCACTGTTTTAGTATTAATTTCATTCCTTTGTAACGGGTGGACATATAACTTCATGAGCCATTTATCTTCATAATTGTCAGTTTATCTCCTTGTATATATACTCCACCATATTTTGTTGATCCACACTCTTTATTTTCTTAAATTGTTAGACACAAATGTCTCACAATATCTTTTTTGACAGCGGTGGTATTCTTCAAAATTTTGGAATGAGTGTCAACACTTCCATGACAAACTTGAAAGGACGTGTCATGGGGCCCCCAGTATTGAAGTTAGGTGATCGAAATGGCAAGATTATTAGTATGACACTGGATCCAGAGAAATGTCAATGGAATCTAGTTGGAAAGTCGATGGTGGAAGGCAAGCCAGTTGAGTGTTGGGGCATTCTTGATTTTACCAGCAATGGCCATAATTGGCGCAAATTAAAAGGCAAGCAATTTGTTCAGAACCTTATTGATAAGTACAGAAAATTGGGGATTTACATGAAGGAGCCTGTTTGGTATGAAAGTTCCGAAATGTGGAAACTTGGGAATTATAATTTACTATGTGAGTTACTTGAAAAAATTAATGATAGGGTTCAAAAAAAATGTCAACGCCGCCTGCAATTTCTTCTTTGTGTGATGGCCGACAAGGATCAAGGTTACAAGTGGCTCAAGTGGATTTCTGAGACCAGGGTTGGCATAGTGACACAATGCTGCTTGTCTGGTAATGCTAATGAGGGTAAAGACCAATATCTTACAAATCTTGCTCTCAAGATCAATGCGAAAATTGGAGGCAGTAATGTGGAGCTCAATAATACGCTCCCACACTTAAAGGGCGAAGGTCATGTCATGTTCATAGGGGCTGATGTCAATCATCCAGGTTCCCAGGACACCAATAGTCCATCAATTGCTGCTGTGGTTGCCACAGTTAATTGGCCTGCTGCAAATCGCTATGCAGCACGTGTTTGTGCTCAAGACCGTCGGACTGAGAAAATTTTGAATTTTGGAGAAGTTTGCCTCGAGCTTGTTGCCTACTATGATAGGTTGAACAAAGTCAGGCCTGAAAAAATTGTTATCTTTCGTGATGGCGTGAGTGAGAGCCAATTTGATATGGTTCTTAGTGAGGAACTACAAGATTTGAAGACGAAATTTCATCGCTCAAATTACTTCCCAACCATCACTCTTATTGTAGCACAAAAACGACATCAGACTCGATTGTTTCCAGCAGGTGCGAGGGAGGGGACTTCTAGTGGCAATGTGTTCCCTGGAACAGTTGTTGACACAAAAGTCGTACACCCTTTTGAATTTGACTTCTACCTTTGTAGTCACTATGGAAGCCTTGGTACAAGCAAGCCCACTCACTATCATGTCTTGTGGGATGAGCACAAATTCACTTCTAATGATTTGCAGAAACTCATATATGATATGTGTTTTACATATGCAAGGTGCACTAAACCTGTATCTTTAGTCCCTCCGGTGTACTATGCCGACCTTGCTGCTTATAGAGGACGATTATACTATGAAGCAGGGATTGGGGTGCAATCACCAAACTCAGCTGCATCTTCTTCTTCTTCTTCATCGCCTATGGCTTCTTCATCACTTTCTTCAACAACCTCGCAGTCAAATGATCCAGGGTGTTACAAGTTGCATGCTGATGTGGAAAACGCAATGTTCTTCATCTGAAGGACCTACATCTGTGCTTCCTTTCTGTTATGACAGAAGAACTCAAAACTTCTGTGCGCCCTCTTTTCTTTTGGTAAAACTTTTCTGCTCTCTTTGCATTGGGACAAACTACTTTTCCTACTTGAAATAGTTAAGTAGTTTGTGCGTGAATCTAACGGGTCGTGTGTCGTGAAACTGTCTTGTCCTTAGTCCTATTGAAGTCGGATGTTGTTCATGTAATTTTAGTTGGTAAATGTTCTTAGGGTTTGAGTCATTTTGCTGATATGTAAGTCTGATGTTGTGTCTGGTAGCTGGTTTCATGAGTCATTGTGAACCTGCTTAAATAAAAGGTATTATCTATCGTTTTATGATATCTGTTATTATATTTTCTGAAAGGGACTGCATACCATGTAGCAGTGCTTATCTTCTTGTATGCCACAATGGCCAAGGGCAGTTACGTTTCAAAATTCTATTGTTTACCAATGTCAGCATTTCCTTATCTTCTCGCTACCTCGCATTCACTACAATATGCAAGCTACGTAACTGTTGGCTACAACTTGCAAAGTAAGCCTTTATTTGTTTTACGCAATTAGTGCGCTGCTAAATTTCCTTAAAATGAATTTTTATATTGTTTACCAGACTATATCATAGTCCTTACTTAGAAGCCTGAATAATTTTTTTTTTAAACAAAATCCCAGACGTCTTCAAACATTTATTAGAAACCTTGAATTAATAAATAGGGCAGTAAAAATGTGTGATATTTATACAGCGGTCAAATTCCTTAATGAAACCCTTACCAAAAAAAAAGAAATACTTTAATGAAAAGGAAAAGGAAAATTACAAACGATTATTAAGAAAACGAAATTTAGAGCAATATAGGGCATGAATGAAGTATACGTAACGTGAATACTTTTTTATTCGCAGCTTGCAACTAATTCCTACTCATTGCATTTCTATTTCTCAATTAAATGCTCACATTGAGGGTGAACCCCATCCTAAACCACATCATCTTTTACTTTATAAGAAAGATAAATTAACTAGCTTCTATTTGGGGATTGCAATATATCATTTTGATGCGACGGAAAGTGTCTCCCAACATTAGGAAGAATAAACAACGAAGTTAACATCATAATTCTGAATTTCTGATAACCCTTTAAGAAGATAGAACTCGACTAATTGAAGCTTGTTCATTCAACTATCATATATCTAAAATTTGACAACAGAGTGATTTAAAGAAATGAATTAAAATCATGGTGAAAATTATACTTTGACAAAAGAGGAATGGATTCTATCGTGTAACATGAGTTCATATGAAAATATTGGATCATCTAGCGGCTTCCTGTATTTGACCTTATTTCAATCAAAATCATATTCAATAAGATGAGGGCAGCTCAACAACTGTTGATTTAAGTGATAATGAAATTTATTCTCCTTAATTAGAGATCTTGAGTCCCAATTTTGAAAATAAAAAATAAAAAATTATGTGAGAGAATTATTCCTTTAATAGATCTGACAGTATTTAAATCTAATTAACCGAGTAATTAATAAGTCATTTACTCAAGTAATTGACCCAATTACTCGAGAGAGACAAATTAGTATATAGTTTTGATAAAAGGGTAAAATTAACATATAGATTATAGGTTTCTTTTTCTTTAATATTATGCTTTGGTTTCATGAATTAGTAAGGCATTCATATTTACTTAGACAAGGCATGTGATGTCCTCTTCAAACCACAATTTATGAGTGATACGTATAGTCATCGATAGTCTTCGGATTAAGAGCAAAGTTGTAGATTATGAGTAAGTCTTACATGAGTCTTGTACCTATTTTCTCCTACTAATAGAATTATTATTTATTTATTGAAATTGTAAGTTTTGCTGGATCGGACCTAATAGAATTTCAGTTTATAGTAAAAAGATATCAATTAATATGTGCCAAAAGAAATTAAAACTTAAAGTTTCAAAAGTTCATAATATACATCATATATAAAATTATAATGTTGGCCAGTGTTTTTAAATGCCAATATTATAATTAATTGTTACTAATTCTCCTTCCATGAACACAATTAAAATTTTAATATATTTATACACAACCAAACTATCAATGTATTTATTTTTGTAAATATTTAAAGTTTATATTCTTTAGGAATAATTTTAAGATATAAAGTTCATAATATTATTTCAATATGTTTACATGTGCTAAAAAGGTTATTATATTTTATTTGATATGTTAATTAAATTCCTTTAAGATATTAAAATTATTTATAATTGTTACTCATTATTTTTTGTATCCTACAAAAATAATTTTTTTTAACTCAATTTTGGTCGTATTTTGATAATTTTTTTCTTAAAGATATCATATATTAATAAAAAAAATTTATTAAGTTATCTAATGTTTATAAATTTTTATATATCTCATATTAATATTATTAGTATAAATATACCAATGAAATATAATAAAAATTGAATAAAATTATAATTTTTTTTTTTTGTTCTAAGAGAGGGTTCATGACAGAAGTGGGCCTTGGAGAAACCTATAAAACAGAAAAAAAAAAAATATAAGAAAGGAACAAAATGATTGCAACGATTGAAATGATATATTTTTATTGTATTTTTTGTGACTCTGTAACAAAATCATCCTCCGAGAACTTACTTATTATTATTTACAAGATTAAAATAAAAAATATAAATCTGTAACATAATTTCATTTTAAGATATTTTTTTTTTTTGGTAAGCTCATTTTAAGATACTTTAATAATGCATATTTTTATAATAAATATGTGTCTTTTTTAATATATGAAAAACACATAATTTTGATTGTTAGACTAAAAAAAAAAATTTAAACAAGATATTAATAAAAAATCAAAAAAAAAAAGTCATACTAAAATAGAATAGCTATATAACATAAAAATAAAATTTAAATTATAATTGTGACAATAATAATAAAAGATTACTTGTGTGAATCTTGTGCAGACACATGGAGAACTGTGACCTCAAAAATCAAAATTGAAAATTATAAAGTGCACGTTATCCCATTCATTTTAATAAAGAGCAATTTATAAATTGGAACTAACCTGGAATGACGTGTAAGTCTTAATTTTACTATTATAAAAAATGTTAATTGCGTGTATCGAGGTGGAACACACGCGAAAGGAATAAAAGTATGAAGTGGTAAATTAAATTGGATGGGAGAAGATAACGCTCCTTTCAATTTCAAACTGGCCCGACAAATCCGCTCCATGCTTACGTAGCATGACATGAGTTGTGATTTCGGCGTATAAAATGAGAAATTTAAGGAAAAAATAAGTATCATGTTGTAAGAAAATTCTGAAGTCATGTCATAGAAATAATTAATTGTGGAGTTGAATATTTTTAAAATAAAAGAAAAGTAAAAGAATTGATGGACTCACCTTTATGTTTGTGAAGGAAATTTACTTATGTCATGTAAAAAGAGAAAAATATTACCCAAACTTTAAATACATTAACTTTTTTTATTTTTGAACTTCTCTACCTTATTTTTTTTTTTTTTTGGATACGCATACGCTTGTCTACCTTGTTATCCATAAGCATTTCCCATGTATTTCGCGTTTTACTAAAAGCGTGTATAGTTTGTGCAACATAAAAGTATTTAAATAAAGGGTTTATCATCTATCATTTAATATGATTACAAAAAATTTCCTACACACAACATTTTGTGTGGCCCGCAGCAAAAAAAAGAAAAAAACTTCGGCACGCAAAACGAATCTCTATAACATAACACAATCATTTTTCCTACAACATAACTCTTATAAAACCCTTAAATAAATTCAATTAAAGTTTGAGTGGATCTTGTATTTGAATATTTAAATAGATTATATAACTTAGGTTACAGTTGTAATTATATAAATATGCTTGCCAATTTGTACATTTTTATTAAGCTTAAAAATAATAAATAAGATCTGAATTAAATTATTATATGATAAGCAGTTACATAATATTTCAAGTCAATAGTAGCTTTGTAATAAATATTTACAATTGTATTTTGTTTATTTTTAAATACGTAAACATGATTAATTATAACACTGTAGAAATGTACATAAGAAATGTAAAATCCTTTATAATAGGATAGTTATATCAAATTAAGAAAATTTATGCTTCTAGTGCCGGCACAAATGCATTATTTTATTAACAGGTTTTTTTTCCCCAGCGAATAGAATTTATAGCAGAAGTTTGCCATAAAAAAGAGAAAAAAAAAATTACAGAAGAGATTAGTATATTGGTTAAAAAATAAAAGTAAGAAAATATTAATTAAAAAGTTTACGTATCATATTAAAGTCACAGTAAAATATTAAAAAATTATTTAATGAAATATTAAATACTTCTTAATTATGATTTGTGTATAAGATCCAAATATATATCATTACTTATATTTTTTTTCTTAATCCGATTTAATCTAGCTCAAAATCTGTCCGATCCGAAGATGGCTCAGTCAACTTTATTTTCGTCACGAATAATTAACTTAATTATGATAAAGCATAATAACACCTAAATTATTTTTCTCAGAATAAAGCAAACTAAATAATAGATACGAATATTTATTGAAAAATGTTTTTTCAATAATTCTTTTGAGAGAATTAAAAAAAAAAAAAAAAAAAAAAAGTTAAAAAGAAATTATTCTCTATTTATTATTATTTTTTATGAATGGTGGTGACTGTGCGACAGCAGGTTTTTTACATCGTACTCAGGGGAGGTTTGCCTGCCAGTTGGCTCTGTGCACCAAATCTCACCTGTCCTTTTGCCTAATCTCTCTGTTCTGACTCATTTTTTCTCTGTCCTTCGCCTTTTGGTCCCTCCATTCTCACTTCCCTTTTCATCACTTGTCTCTTTCTTCTTCACCTCTTCCCATCTTTACTTTCTCAATTACTCCTTTTTTGGGTCTTGCTTTTACACGTCATCCTCATCCTCATCTCCTATGTTTTGTTTGCCTTCCGGGTTTATTCTTTCCTCACCACACAATCCCCTATTTTCGGTTCAATTCCATTCTTACTTTGTATTTCCAAACACACCCCTTATTATTTGTTCTTTCGTTTTCATCGTCACGCTCATCTAACACGTTCTTATTTGGATGTCTCTGCTGATGCTGTTTGTTACCGAGATTGAAAAGGCCTAATCTGAATTGTTTTTGCGTCTCGTGTTGAACATAGGTCTTGCTTCTTTCTTTTTCTTTTTCTTTTTCTTTTTTTGCTTTTTAAAAAAAAAAAAAAAAAAAAAAAAAACTCAATTGCTAGTATGAAACCAAGTTGAGATCATTTAATATATTTGAATCAAAATTTATTCTTTTCACTTTGCAACTCCATAAATCATCCCTTGTATGCTGATTCTGACTCTCTTTTCTTTTTATGGAATCTGGATTGTATAGATGTTAATCGTTATTGGGGAGCTCTGCATTGAGAATTGGTTCCACATCTCAATCCTTCTCCAACACTCTCAGATTGTGCTGTGGTTCAAAGTTGGATCTTGACTCATAACAAATGTGCATGAGTTATCTACATTAATTTTGATCCCTTGTAAGTGACACACTACTAATTGTCTGAATGCTCCTCCAATCAAAAGAAAAATTGATGCTTTGCATGAGAGAGTGATTCTGACATGGAAATGTTGTTTAATTGTAAGCTGTCAAAGTTCATGGGTGGTGGCACTCTGAATTCCATAGCTTGCAAATGTGTATTTCTGCTTGTTGCTGTTTTGGTCCTTAGAGCTTTGTTGCTTCCTTCTTCCCCTGTTTTTGGTGGGGTTGAATGGAGCAACATTGTATATATCCGCAACAAATCTCCATCATTTGGTTTTGGAGTTAGGCAAGATAAGTTTTTGGAGGTTCCTCAGATTGTGTGGGGATTAAACAACCAGAAGATTGCATTTGCAAGGGCTTGCTTAACTGCCAGAATGCTTAATCGAACTCTATTGATGCCTAGCCTTAGTGCCTCCTTGTTTTACAAAGAAATTGACCTCTTGCAACCCATTTCCTTTGACAAGGTATTCCAATTTGACAAGTTTAATGCACTGTGCAGTGGGTTTGTCCAACTGGGTCGCTATTCTGATCTCTTAAATCGAACACAAGTGCTTGAAATGCAGAAAGGAAGTGGTAGGAAGTGGACAGTGGAGAGGGATTTGGATCAATTGAGACAGCATAGCAGTGTCTCATTTGATGACCATGAGGTGATTCGGATAGTTGGTAAAAACCCCTTCTTGTGGCATGATCATTGGCCTGTGAAGGACTATGCAAAGGTTTTTGAGTGCTTACTTTTGATAGATGAGATTGCTCAAGAAGCAGATAGAGTTGTGTCTAGGATTAGAGCTGTTGGAAGTGAGGTATTAGGCAACACTGAATCAATGGAAGTGCAGCATGAGAATGATAGGTCTTCATTTCAGCCTCTTCCATATGTTGCTGTCCACATGAGGATAGAAATTGATTGGATGATTCACTGTAAAAAGTTGGAGCAGAGATTAAGCACAAATCAAATCTGTAGTAGCAAGAAAGAGATAATGGAAAGAGTTGGTAGCATCATAGGTCTGAAGACTCCGGTTGTTGTTTATCTTGCAGTAGCTGATAAACTCCTTAAAAATTCTTCCGTACTAGAAGGTTGGGAAGAAGGTTTTCTACCTTTTGAGAAGAAGAAACTTGGTGTTGATGGAATTTATAGCAAGTATCCATATCTAATTCAATCTGCAATTGATTATGAAGTGTGTTTGCGGGCTGATATCTTTGTGGGGAACAGTTTCTCTACATTTTCAAGTCTTATAGTTCTTGAAAGAACACAGAAGATGATCAGAATGGGTGTCAACAACATGTGTGGAACGGATGTAAGATGGCCTTCTTATGCTTATAACATACCAGGAGAATCAAATGGCCCTATGAGATGGGTTACAAATATGTCTGATTCAAGCCTTCAAGCAATCAGCTATGGCACTAATCACATTTCTTGTTGACATTGCCTTATACAATTTTCTGCTGTGTCAACCATTTCATCTCTGGATTTTGATTGCCACACTTAAATTTTATTATTTTTTTTATGTAGAGAATTCGACAGTGGAATATAGCTGTTTACAATGAGGTACAGTTTCTCATTATTTGAAACCTATCCTATGTTAATCTTGCTTCAAAAGGTTGTTTTTGGTTACCTAGTTTATTTTTTCGTTATAATTTTGGTTTATTTTTCCCCCTTGATTTTTTATATCGGTAATGTGATGGAGGAGCAGACCGAAATATATAGAGAAGAAGTCTGCAATAATCTGCTGGTCTGTGTATTATTTGTTGTACATCTTAGGGAACACAAAGTGGACATTCCTTTATTTACCATACATATAAAATTCCTTTTTCAGAAATAATTTTCTGGGTGAAGTGGGGTAGTTTGCATTCAATTGTACACAGTCATGCTTCACTTTCAAGTAAGTGCAACTGTGTATCTCATGAATAACACTTTAGTAAATGTCATCTTCTTGAATGTTGCCAAAATTTACTTTTGATTTCATGTCCAAGGAGTCACCGCATAAAATATTTATGAAATGCATGAGGACTTTCCTTGAAGACTTACCATTTAAGTCAGTCACACTTTTTCTAAAATAAATAAAGGATAAAGTATTTCTCAGGTCACCTGAGATAAGTTATCTCCGGTGATCTCCAAAAACACGTCATTTTGAATTAATAAAAGGTGTTTTGATAATTTTATTTATTTTTTATCATATGAATTTTACCGAAATATTTTTTATTAATTTCTCTAAAATTACAAAAACACCCTTTGTTAATTTAAAATGACATAGTTTTGGAATCACCGGAGATAACTTATTTACGATGAAAAATACTTTACCCATAAATATATTTGCTGAGATAAGAAGTAGTTGTTTCTTTCTCAATCATCATGTGAATGGTGATGGTATTATGGGCCTGATGTAAAGATGGTGTTTTATTTTACCCCTTCAAATGCTGGTTTTGATGAAAGTTGTCTTTTTTTCAAGCCTAAAGAAAAGGGGAAGGGATTACTTGTTCAGTCTGTTTTCCTTTATTTGTTCTTTTCTTCTCTTCTCTTTGTCTGTTTCTTCTTTTTCTGTTGATGATGTGAGATATAGTTGGAAGTTAGAGTCACAACAGGACATTTGCCTTTAATGTGTTGGGTCACCTTTGCCTACGACCCAGAGGTACAATAATTTGCCCCATGACTCCCTTATCATATGCTGCTGCTAGGGAAGAGTAAATGTAAACCCAATCTTGGGGGCATGAATGAACACATGGGGTTATCTGTCTTTTTTATTGTCTTCCTATTTTTTGATGAGGAAGTGGCAGAGAATGGAATATGTGTCTCTTGAAACCTTGCTGATCAATTAAAAAGTAAAGTTGGGGTTTATATGTGAATTTTTGGAACCACAAGGGCTAATATAATAAATGGTAGGCATAAACAAAATTTGGAGAGTTTGGAAATTATTGTGAGGGGAGCGGCTGCTATGTTGTGATGGGCCCGGAATAATAATAAAAACTTAACAGTGTTGGGAAGATCATTTATAATAATAATAATAATAATAATAATAATAAATAGTAGCTTAGTTGATGTCAGAGAACTGAGTAGGTAGAGATAAGAGTATGTGTTTGATCATCTTCAATATCATTTTTAGGAGAGGTTTAAAAAAAAATTAGCTTCACTTCTGGCAGTATCTGACATCTGAAAGTCACGGAACAAGTAAATCCTCATCTGAATCACCAGCAATCATAATATGATCATAACCAGGTGAAGAGTATTCATATTGCAATAGTCTCATCACGGTCCGCAGCCCGCTCCACTACATTAGTAATGAATTATTAGGATGAAATACTTATCAAATGTTGGCATCTAATAATCCTCACACGTGTTAGCTAATATGACTACGAGAGAATTCTAACAATTGCTTGATAAATTAATGGTGACAATTTTATCATTTTATAATTTAATATTTTTTCTCTTTCATTCTCCATCATTATTGATTTTCTTATTAATGATTAAGATTTTCTCATGTGAGATCGTGGTAAGAAATAACACATGAGAGAGGATTAATTCCTTCAAAAATCATAGCTATTAGTTATGATTATGATATAATTTTATTTTTCTATTTACTTTGACTCTTTATACATTATATATAAAAACACTCATTCTTAATTTCTTATCTAGCACTGTCACTACAGATCCCGGTGAAGAGAGGGATGGAGATCCGCAAATAAGGGAACGTAAAAGTTAAGATGGTTTTGTAAAAGAGTTATATTTATCTCATTCAATATGAGATAAATCAAATTCCTACACACACATAATAAAGGTGGGTACCATCTCTATTTTTTCTTTTTTCAATTATTTGTGGATCCCTCTTATAATTTTGTGTTATTAACATGAGATAACTTATCTCCATCAATATAAGAAAAACTTTTCCCTTTGTAAAATCCAATAAAAACTTTCATCGTTTTCAGGTACAAACTTTGTAAAAAATTCCTTGTGTCAAACATTACTTGATATGTTGGTTACAGGTAACAAACTTGAACCGTTGATCACTTTTAGCATAATATCAACGGCGAAAGGCATTCAGAGGATGAATATTCTTAACTTTCTACTTGAATATGGAAAAGGAAAACGTTGCCCCAAGCAATATTCTCATTCCCAGCTAGGAGTGCAGTCCAAACACCACTGGACGCGAATTCCTCGAGGCCAATCCATGATTTGTAGGGCCACAAGATGTTGACTCTTTGCTTTGTTTGTTGGGCTTGTGCCTAAAGGGCTGTTATTCTTTTTGGTAAAACCCTTGACAATTGAGGAGTTTTTTACATTTTGAGAAAAAAATACAAGTTTTTCTCTGGATGGTAGGTAATTCAAATTTGTCATCTGGTGTTTCAACTCATCACATGGAAATATTGTATTTAAATTTTAAAATGTAACTTCGCTTTTTTATGGGTTGTTTTTAACAAGGGAAAATTTTACATTTTCTAACTCATCTCCGGCTTGTTTACAAAAATTATATTCCCGGTCAATGAATCGGCAATCATCAAGGGATAAAGACTAAAATTTCTTTCTCTCAATCTAAAAAATGAATCCATAAAGCCCATTGTGCTTCAACTTAGTTTTGTGGACTTCTTTTTTTCTTCGTAGATAGTTTTGTGGAAGTTTCAGTTCAAATGCCGATATGAACTTAGTTAGGTTAGTCACGCAAAAGCATTGGATTCAATCAATTACTTGGGAAGTGAGAACCTGCCAACAAGGTTCAATCAAATTCACTGTAGTTTTAATCTTTCTAGTTGCTATTTAGGTATGTTTCTTTCTAGTTTCAATTTGGATATGGTTCTAAATTATTTGAATATATATATATATATATATATATATATATATATATATATATATATATATATATATATAGGGTAAGATTCTTTGACATTGGCGTCAAATTTAAAGTTTGACATCTCATCTGAGAGCCGTTAGATAAAAAAAATAATCAATGATGTCATATGCTTACAAATCATAGTCGTTGATCTTTTTTGATCTAACAGCTCTCAAATGAGGTGTCAAACTTTAAATTTGACACCGGTGTCAAAAGATCTTACCCCATATATATATAGGATTAATATTTCTTACATTGCATAAGATAATCTTATCTTCTACACAGACATAAAATGTTGGAGTCCATATGTGTATTATATATAAAAGCGTGTGGAGCCCATGTGACACCATGTGTAGAAGAGAGAGGAAAAAAATATGGATCCCAAATACTTTTATGTGTGTATGTATGAGATCGAAATATCTCCTATAACATGAGAAACACTAATTTATATATATATATATATATATATATATATGGGCTTATCATTTTTCAATCTGCCGGAGATAACTTTATCTCCGGCTACTCAATCATAACTGTACAAAGATGTATCAATGGTGATAAAGGAAGAGAGAGAAAAAGGAAATCATAACCATTAAAAGGTGAATCAATTAATATAAGAAAATAAATAAACAAAATGACGTAGTTTTGAAGTGACCGAAGATAAACTTATCTCAAGTTACCGGAGAAATATTTTTTCTACATATATATATATATATATATATATATGAGAAAAATATTTCTCAAGCTGCTTGAGATATATTTATCTCTGATCACCTCAAAACTACGTTGTTTTGTTTATTTATTTCCTTATATTAATTGATTCGCCTTTAAATGATTATGATTTCCTTTTTCTCTCTTTTCCTTTATCACTATTGATCCATCTTTGTACGGTTATGATTTAGTGGCCGGAGATAAAGTTATATGAAGTAGCTTGAGAAATAATAAACCATATATATAGGGAAAAATATTTCTGCAGTTAATGCAGATAAGTTATCTGCATTTATTCCCTAAACGACGTCGTTTTAGTATTGAAATCTTAAAAATTATAAATATAAAAACTATTATAACACTAAAATAAATTAAAATTACAAAAATACCATGATTTCTGTCCCAAAACGACGTCGTATTGGGCTTACTGCAGATAACTTATCTGCATTAACTACAGAAAAATCGAACCCATATATATATGGTAAAATCATTTCTGCAGTCGCTTTACGTACAGCAACGACAGGTGTATGGTTATGATTCCTTACATTTAATGCTTTCATCTTTTGTGTGATTATGATTTCTCACATTTAAGGCTTTCAAGCATATATATGACAAGTATTTGATTGTTGCACGTACAACCGCTGCAGAAATGTAAACTCATATATATATATATATATATATATATATATATATATATATATATATATGGGCTTATTGTTTCTCAAGCTGCTTGAGATAATGTTATCTCCGGCTACTAAATCATAACCTTACAAAGATGGATCAACAGTGATAAAGGAAGAGAGAGAAAAAGGGAATCATAACCATTCAAAGGTAAATCAATTAATATAAGGAAATAAATAAACAAAACGACGTAGTTTTGGTGTGGCCGGAGATAAACTTATCTCAAGCAACTTGAAAAATATTTTTCCCTATATATATAGGGCAGAATCTTTGACATCAGTGTCAAACTTTGAAATTTGATACAAATTCCTAACCATTGATTTCTGTCAATCAAACTTATTAATTAATTATTAATTCACAATAAATTATAATTGTGATTGAAAAAAATCAACGGTTAGAATTTGGTATCAAATTTTAAAATTTGACACCGGTGTCAAAGGATCCTGCCCCTATATATGAGTTTATCTTTTATCATGTCACCCCAAAACTATATCGTTTTGGGAGTTAAGAGAAGTAACGAAGGGTGTTTTGCCAAAATTCATATAATAAGTATGTTATCAAAAAAAAAATTCATATAATAAGTAAATCTTACACTCAATATTAATCATTAATTTTCGACATCTGACTATTATAATTTATTGAGAATTAATAATTAATTAATGAGAATAATCCAATTAATTAGATTCGTTTGATAGATGGAAATCAACGTTTAAGATTGAGTTTAAGATTTATTATTCTTACACTAAATTGATATTGTCCATATACGGGGTTTATATTTCTCCAGCCGCTTGACGTCCATCAGTTAATTATTTACCATATATATAGGTGACTATAATAAAACGTGGGGAACCATAACCATACACCCGTCATTGCTGGACATTAAGCGGTTGGAGAAATTTTTTTACCACCCATATATATATATATGAGGATAACATTTCTCCGGTCGAAGAAGATAAGTTATCTCCGTTGAGCACAAAATGAAGTCATTTTATGGCGAAAATCATGGTGTTTTTGTAATTCTAATTTATTGTACGATTATATTAGTCTTTATCATTATAATTTTTTTATCTTACAATTCTAAAACGATATCATTTTGGTCTCACTAGAGATAACTTTATCTTCAGTGACTCGAGAAATACTTTTCCCTATATATATATATATATATATATATATATATATATATAGCAAAATAATTTGTAATGTGACTGCATATAAGCATTGGTGCATTAACCGAAAATCTACGTCATTTTGGGCGAGATAAAGAAAGTTCGCGTTCAAAATTAATTGTAGAAAATTGAAACATTATATTTATTTCCACCTATGTATAGTTATGATTCTCCATATTTAATGCTTCATATTTATTTTCACCTTTGTATGGTTATGATTTTCCCAATTTAATGTTTTCACACTATAATGTAGTCATGTACATCCGCTAAACACTATATGTGTGTGTGTTGTGTGAAAAATATTTCTACTTTTAAAGAATGGTCATTCTAGTAAAAACTAGTATTTTTTATTTAAAATTTAAATTAAAAAAATCACTTTTTTCTCCATGATTTTCATCGTGTATCTATTTCTCTCACGTAAAATTCATAATTTTCTGTTTTTTAAAAAGACAAATATCAATCCCGTATATATATGGGCTTTGATTTTGTAATGTTGCATGATAATTGGTTTTTCATGTTGCATGATAATTATTTTATCTTGTTGCATGATAATTATTTTCTCATGTTCGGACTAAACTAATGAAGAGCCCACACTTAATAGAGGGGAATGATATTGTGACAACCAAGTTGTGTTACTACCAATCAATCTTACCGTTAGATCGATTATATTGATCCAACGGTTATATTTATTTCCATCTTTGTATGGTCATGATTTCTCAAATTTAATACTTTATATTTATTTTCACCTTTGCATGGTTATGATTTCCCATATTTAATGCTTTCACTTTAAATATGGGGAATCATGACCATACAAAACTGGAAATAAATATAACCGTTGGATTAATATAGTCGATCTAACGGTAAGATTGATTGGTAGTCACTTGGTAGTAACACAACTTGGTTGTCACAATATCTTTCCTCATATTTACATGATAAAATTATTTTAAGAATATCATTAAATATATTAATTTTAAAAGTAAACTATCCAAAATGAGAAAATATTTGGTGTAAAATGATGCTTGACCCTTCAATTATTATAAACTTGGGTCGATTATAAATTTATTTTAAAAAGTTTTGTCAGTTTATTGATTTTTTCCGCTGAATTATTTGTTTGTTAAAAATTCAAACGAGTAGATTACTATAAATTCGGGACTAGACCAATATAATATCTTCAAACTTCAAACGAAAACAAATTATTTAATCAGAAGCATTTTTTATATTTTCGCACACTCTGTTTTTAACATAGATTAAGTGCATTTCACTGGGCCAGTAACGATGCAATATAGATATATAAAATTATATGCAATAATGAGGAAAGTGATAGTTATTTTAGCTCATAAAATCCTTTACAAAGTCTTCTCTTGGTGTGTGCAAAAGTAATCAAATATAAATTTAAACAATGGCGGGTTTTACTGACAATTATTTATAATTATTTGTTATTATTGAATTAAAATTAAATTAACAGTTATAAAATTATATTAAGTGAGAGTCATTTAATTTAATTTTAATTCAATAATAATAAAAAAGATTATAAAAGATTGTAATAGAAAAATATTTTAAGTATAACATATTCCTATAAACAATATATTAAAAGGAAAGTGCAGGTCTTTATTGTTTAACATAATGGCCTATATAAAATGTTACTGAAATTTGGAAATAAAATTATTAATACAATTCACAGTTATATGTGGAAAAAGGAATAAGTTATTTTATTTTTTATTTTTTATTTATTTTTTAATATCGTTAAATTAGAATTTTAATTACCTTTATTATTTCTCTCCTTTATGTAGATTCTGATTTAATGATTTTGAGAGTGATAAGTAAAAGTAAGATAAAAAAAATAGAATAACTTATGATAAAAAAAAACAAAAAAACAAAAAAAGTGGAGGCTTTGGAGTGAGTAGACACGAGACAGTATTGGGTATTTGGGTTTAGGGTATGGCATTGTAGTTAAGGAACACTATGCAAGACAAATAATGCCAGCAAATTCCTCAGCTTTAATTTTTCTCACCCCAGTAACCGAAGATTCCTGTTTTCTCTGTCCACTTCTTAATCCAAGTAAGTAAACAAAGAAGAAAAAACAGATGTCACGCCACATTTACTCAGTTAGTATTTGTCTTTAGACTAGGGTTTTATTTTGTTGCAGACACTGTTTTCAGCATCACAAATTAAAAGAATAATAAAACTAAATTCCATCCAGGAACAGAATCAATGGTATGGAAGCTTCACTTCATTTGGTTTATTTTATACCCTTTTTTTTCCTTTCCTTTCTCTCTCTCTCTTCTCTTGTTATTATTACTTACTTACGGGACGTTTCTGGGGCTCATTTCGATCTGTTTTCAAAACCAAAAATGAAAAATTTATGTGTATTTCATGCTCTCTTGGGTTGAAAAAAAATAAAAAAAAATTAGGGGAGGGCTTGGATTTTGATTTTTCAATACATTACTTGCCAAAGGGCTATTTTTTATCTTTATTTTTTTTATTGGTTTAATTGTTGGAAGAATTGTGACTGCAGGTTGCAGTTTTACGTGGATTCCTTTGTGAATTGAGTTGGAGTGTCTGAAGGAAGGAATGGTTTCGTTGATGCCATGACTCCTTGAACTTGAAGTTCACTAGTTTGGTAAAGTGTGGTGATTTGTTGGGAAAATGGAGGATCAGGCAGTTTTAGAGGGTGTTGGAAGAGAGGAAGAGGAAGATGAGTTTTGCAGTTGTTGTGAAGATGACGATGAAGTATGCAAAGAAGTTCAGGAGGAAAAATTGAAGGATGAGCTTGATGAATTTTCAGTGAAGTTGTTCTTCAAGGGCTTGTCAATATCCGGGGTTGTAAATTCTGGTTCTGGGTTTTCTGGAATTGGAGTGTTCATGGAAAGAGCATCAAGTCTTCCTGTTATTCGGGTGCAGAAAAGGCTTGATTTTTATGCAGAGGAACCACTTGTTGACTACTTGGCTCTCATGGATGGTTTGCTGGAAGCTACGAGGAACAAGATCCGCAGGGTTTATGCTTTTACAGATTCTGAGTTGTTGTACAATCAGGTTGGCATTTCAGTTTTTAATCTTATTCCTTTGTTTTATGAAGATCTAGGCAAACACTAGGATGTTAAAATTTGAAGATTCAGTGGTACTGAAGTTTCTCTCAATTATGAAAACAGTCTATTTGATAAAATGTAAATTAAGGCCATGTAGAATCTTTTTTTTACCCTCACACCTACCCTCTAAGATTAAGGTCATGTAGAATCGACCCTCACCCTCACCCCTATTTTCTGTAAAGTTCACCAGGTTTGCCCTTTGTCATTTATCACCATGTCTGTAGTAGAACTGAGCCTCCTCCTTGTTTTGTTTGTATTGCATAATCCATCACTGAGCCTCCTTCTTGTTGTTTATCCCATCTTCATAGGTTGCTATTTTGGACAAAGGTTGGTTTCGATAAGCCATCCCACCTTGACTACTTCAAGATAACCCTCCCTTGATTAAGTACTTAAGTCCCAATTCTTCTCATGAATCCTCTGGGCGTAATCCGTTATCTCGGTCAGAGATGTTATTGGGTGTAATTTCACTTCAACCCTCAGCTCCTCCTTCTAGCTGTCACGAAAATTACACCCAGATACTCTAGGTCTTGCAGCAAGAGCTCAGATAGTCAAATTGCTCCTGGTAGTCTTCGACTGACTTCATTTGTTTCAAACCCAAGAGCGTCTCATTTGGATTCTGCATTATTCTTGGCTGGAATCTCCTGATAAGTAATAACCATATCTCGAAAATCTGTAGAAGATGGGTTTGAGCCCATAGTCACCATCACTACTACTCCTAGTGATAGGAATGACCTACTCTTCTGCTCCTCCCTTGAGCCAAAAATAGCATCTCACTTGATTGACCTATCGATATGCGCTGTCTCTCGATAATGTGGGATTCTTTCGTTTCCTCCATTGCTCTTCTCCCCCCTCTAGACTTGCTATTCATTCCTCCCCTTTTGCTGTTTGGCTACCTCTGGTGTTTGCTGAAATTCCCTCTCCATTGGGCCGTCATGTTAAACTCTCAAGAATTTCCTCCAACTTCTCAGAACATAACTCTTGCATTTTGTAGTCTCTTCCAGCTTGCTGTCGGTCTTCCTCCAATCCCTACATCAACATTTCAAAGCCCCTCTTCACAGATATCAGACACGTCTCCATTCTCGTGTAATCGATGAAAGAACTCCTTGGATTTGGGAGATTTTGATACTGGTTAATAGAACTGGAGCAGAATTGAGATGAACTGACAATCTTTATTGCAGTGAACAACCTCTGATCTGTATCAGTGTGATACAGAACGGAATCAAGAATGATACAGAAGTAGGATTCTCTCCTCAAGAACCTGGTTCTCTAAAATTCTTCACTTTTATTCCCATCCTATTATTTAAACTAACCAACTAACTAACTGAGACATGCCCACTTTTGAGTGGAGGTCTGCTAACATTCTGTTAAAGTATTTCTTTGATCATTTAAACATCAACTAATAACATTTCACAAATTACTTTTAAGATTACATTAATTGACATGTGCCACTGGCCTCTAATAATTCAATGATGTTGGTTGGTCTGTGTTTTCTCAGGTCACCTCTCTTTAACTGTGCTTTTGTTGAAATGTGAATATTTTTACAGATAACACTTGAGAAAAATCTTGAGATGCCACTTTTGATGGCACTGAGAGAAAGGATACTGGAACTTGCGAGTAATTTTGAAGCCTTTATTCTGAATCATGTTCCAAGTATTGATCTTGAGCAGCCACTGCAATTAGCCAAAGTAGCAATTGGACTTGTCACTTTTCCAGTGAATGGCCAAAGTCTACTTGAGAGTTGTTCTATTTGTTGTGAGGACAAGCCAATGCCAATTATGGTCACCATGAAATGTTTACACAAGTTCTGTTCACATTGCTTGAAGGCCTACGTTGATAGCAAAGTACAATCTTGTCAAGTCCCTATCAGATGTCCTGAACCAGGATGCAAAAATTACATCTCTGCCACCGAGTGCAGGTCTTTCCTACCATTCACTTCCTTTGAATCTTTCGAGAAAGCTCTTGCAGAAGCAAGTTTACTCTATTCAGATAGAATTTACTGTCCATTTCCAAATTGCTCTGTTCTCATTGATCCTCATAAATGTTTATCAGCTAGGGCTAGTTCATCTAGTCAGTCAGACAATTCTTGTGTTGAGTGTCCTGTTTGTCAGAGGTTTATCTGTGTGGACTGTAAGGTACCATGGCATTCTTCTATGAGCTGTGAAGAATTTCAGAATCTTCCAGAGGAGGATAGAGATGCTTCTGACATTACTTTGCATCGCCTTGCTCAGAATAATAGGTGGAAGCGCTGTCAGCAATGTCGTAGGATGATTGAGCTTACTCAAGGTTGTTACCACATGACATGCTGGTAAGATACAACTGCCCTTTATTTGGAAGACAATCTAGATTAATTTTATATAAATTTCATTAAATATTTTATTATTGCATGACATATGAAGCCCAGATCTGAAAACCTGTTCAGCGTAGGCACTCACAGTACATATTGAAAGTGGAATAGTATATCTTATGGAAGTTTACATGAATAGGAGAGATCTTCCTATTTAATACCATTGTCAAATGCAAGTTCTGTTTTCTTCCTTCTTTGTTGTATGGTATCGCTTTTCCTTCTTATGGAGATTATATTTGTTAAATACAATTCATTTTAGTTTTAGTTTCCATATGCAAGTCATACTTTCTTCTTGTTGATTCAATTGTGTCTTAATATCAGGTGTGGTCATGAGTTTTGTTATTCTTGTGGTGCGGAATACCGGGATGGTCAACAGACATGTCAGTGTGCATTTTGGGATGAAGACAACTCTGAAGACTCAGCATCACACTCTCTCCAAGAATCAGAACAATGGGCATGGGAGACTTTCAATTCTATCCCCATGATCACAGATGCATACTCCGACCAAGAACAATCACAGCTTGCGCTTATTCAAAGGTTTTTAACTGGAGGTTTAGGTTTGAGTGACCATCATTCTTACCAGTCTCCTCCTCCCCGCTGTTCGGACTCCTATGTGGATGCAATCAAGGATCTGCATCAGCTTCCATGGCTCGAGAGTTTTGTGTCTGTGATAAGTGATGACTATGAAGATTATTTTCAATGAAATTGCTTGATCTTGGACTATCAAAATAAGTTCCTTAACTTCTAAACGCGAAGGGATGCAGAAAGAATTTCTCCCTCTTTTCACTTTTAAAGAGGGGTAGCAGAAATTGTGGTTTACATTTCCTTCATGTCATTTCTTGTATATGTTCCTAGCTGGGATATCTTTGACCTAAGGTCCTTTGATATAACATGGTGAAGAATCTGCTCATGATGATTCTCTTTAATGAAACAAAAAGAATAAAAAGATTTTTTTTTTTTTTCATTTTTAGATACCGCTGCCCTTTTATTAGAGCATCTATGCGTACAAATGTCTTTGGATTTCCGACATTTATATAACGGTGAAGTTCATATAAGTGGGAGGATTCATAAATTTAATGCTTTAAGGTTTTGGATTGAGACATGATATTAAATCCATTTGATAGGTTAATAACTTAATATAGCTTTAGTTCATTGGTGGTGGTTTCTATCACGTGTTTCTTTTGGACTCGCTTGACATATATAAAGCCTATAAGGCTCTTTAATTCAATTTATTCTCTTGTTCATAGCTAAGGGTGTAAATAAATTAGGCCGAGCTAGACTTTGATTCAAATAAGTCAAGTCTATGTAAAATATTTTAGGCTTGACTTGATCTGTTAGTCTTGTGTAGATTCAAATTATATGTCTGCTTTGACCTATATTTAAAAGGCAAAAATCTTGGCCTAAACTTGTTAACTTGTTTTAAGCCTATTAGACATTCAATAATTAGAAAAAATAATTAAGATAATATTATTTTATTATTCAAAATTATTAAAATAATAATTTAATTATTTTATTTAAAACAAATAATATAATATAGATTAGTCTGTAAGCTTATAGGTCTGGTAAGTAATAAAAAGCTTATGATATGCTTTCTAAATATACTTTTTTTGAAGTCTGAACATATTTTATTTAATTATATGTAATAGGCCAAGGTTAGTCTGATGTAAGCCGAGCTATAAATCTCTGTTAGACTGACTGACCCCTCGTGACCTTTGTTAGTTGGCTTAATAAACAAGAGAGTAAGGATATTTTACTATATTTTAGATTGTATCTTTTATGTTAAGACTGTAACAATGAATCAGTCAATTTTAGGATTTGAATTTTAAGTCATCATTTATTCGAGGGAAAAAAAAGTGAAACTTATATTCATCACCCTGTTGAAGTAAGTGAGGCACTAGTCAGTAGTTAATAAGACAAGATAAATCCAACATAAAAAGGATGCTACTACTGTTGTCAAGAAACTAAATATATTCTTTATGAATTGTCAAACCAGCCATCTATCTCTACCTACAAGTTTTGGTAAAAATTCTGAAAATGCACATTGCCGTTGTCTAATTCAGGTGCTATTCGTATTAAAGTCTTTGTTCTGATGAATGTACACCACCAGTTATCATTTATTGTTTTAAAGAGTACATAAAAAGATATACCTCCCATTCGGTAATTCGTGTCCACCAAACAATCAATGCAATTTTCCCGGATGAAAATTAAGGTAAACGATGTAGTTATTATGATTCCGTGTCATCTCATCACAACACATAGTACTGGAAATTATTTATATTCAGCATTCAAAAAAGAGAATAATTCGAAGTCATAGATAAAACAAGGTTAAGCTCAGGACAAGTTGCACATCACTTCGAACCATATTTAGCATACTCTTCAACTCTGCTAACAGCATCCATGAGAACATCAATTGTCCAATCCTTTAAGTCCTCCTGTAGACATAATGTTAGGAAAATTCAGAGCCGCTAAATACTTCTCTAGTAATTAAATTATGAGGCAGGTTTGCTAGCACTTTTTTTTTAAAGAAAAATTATGATAATAACAAAAGTTTTTTTCTTTTTAAAAAAAAAAAAAAAAAAAAAAACTATGTCATAAAAACACAATTTTCAAAAACTTATCCAAATACACCCATTATCTAAGCAAGTCTTATGTGCTAAATCTTAAATCTAGCTTGGGTTGATAATGAGAGCTATTAAGGAGTGAGTAATCTCTTGTGGCAACTTTGGTTATCTGAGTAAGACTAGGGGTTCGTCCTTTGTATCATTTTGCAAGCATGCATATAAAGAAAATAAGGCATATAGTGTTAGTGTGTATTACCAGACGCAATGGTTCTCCGGTTCTTATTCTGGCATTAGGGCGAGCAAACTTAGACTCAAATGGAGTCCTAGGCCTGATTTCTTGAATCTTCTCCCACTCCTCACGGCTCAGCATTCTCACCGTGCCTTGACCTTCAGGAGCATTCTTTATCTTGCGCTCCAGCAACTCTTGGGATTTCGATTCATCAATCTGCCAATGCCACCCTATTAATATATTAATCTATTACATTACACTTTAGCGAGTGACTAGTTCAGTTTGTAATTTCATCAAACAAGTAATGTGCAGTATAAACCACCCACGATCTGAATTGTAAAACGAAGTTGAGGGGTACCATCATGAGGATCTTGGCGAATACTGCAACTCCAACGGCACCGGCAATCATGGGCATGGTGGCGGTGTCGAGGTACGACATGGATTCGGGGACTTCAACGATGAACTGGTCCTTGGTCTTCGACTTCCTAATCTTCCTTTTCTTCTCCAAATCCAACGCCTTTCTCTTCAGTGTTTGTGTCGGCACATCGCCACAAAGAGTATGCAACAATCTACGCCTCACTCCGTTCATCATTATTCATCAAAACCCAATTCCCTAATTGTTGTTTGTGTTAAACAAAAACATGTTCTACAGTTATATGTTATTACGTCCCATAAAAGGACAGTACCACCCTTCGTTCTTTCCTGCTAATTGCAATGATTGGCACACTTCTATCTGGCCCTGCAAAAATAAAGTAATTTTATTTTGATCCCTCAAAAATAAGTTTGTTCACCTTAATTTCTTAAAGAATCTTTTTATTATTTTAGTCTCTAGAAATTAAATTTTTAGTTTTTTTTCTCTCTCTCTCCTTTTTATATAACGTGGAGAGTATCCTCATTTAATTTCCTCCGACCCAAAGATTTTTCAAAAATTTAATTTTGAAAGCTCAGTTACCGTCAAACATTTTCAAGTTAAAAAATAACATGATGTGTCTAATTTGTTTAATCATAGAAAAATAATCTCGTTTAATATTTGTATGGGAAAATAAATTCTTCTATTGTTGCGGGAAATTAATTTTCCATCCCACTGACATTACGAAAATTGTGAAATCATTTTTTTTATTTAAAGTGGTGGGATCCATACTATTGTGTTTATATTATGACAAGAGATTTGTCGTGCGATATAACCCACGACAAACTCTATTTGTATATATAAAGTATGGGTTTTATAAGTTTTTTTTTTTGTAAATTGGGTTTTATAGGTTTTATGTTGTAGGAAAAATGATTGTGTTATGTTATAGAGATTCGTTTTGCATGCCATAGTTTTTTCTTTTTCTTTTTTCTTCAAAACATGCGGGTCGCACAAAATGTTGTGTATGTAAAAAATTTTGTGTGGTCATGTTAAATGATTATAAAGATTCTTTAAAATAAAATATTATGCACATACAAGCTTCAAATTATGTGTATACTTAGCAAAACAACATTGTTTAACATCGGAATTGAGTTGGGTATGGTATCTCATTTTTGCATCAAAGAAAAGTTTTTGAAGTTAATAACCTTAAAATAGATGGAGGAATTTTGTGTGTGTGTGTGGTGGGGTGGGGAGATTGAGATTTCAAATTATGAGAACGAAATTGAAGAAATTTATAGGGATTACTTTGATAAATTATATATCATCGCCTCCAATATTCTTAATTATCACATCACTGAAAACATCATATATGGCATAAATGTATTTAGTTACATCTTATTTTCTGGTCTGAGCCTGCTGTATATTTATGATTTCATATATAACATCTGAAGTTAGTTGCGTATGCATAAGAAGTTCACGTATTATGATTTATTTAGTTTATACTATATCTTGAATATAGTAAAAAAGTGGCAAGAAATAATTCAAAGCAGCAAATATAGAGTTTATCACTTTAATTTCTATTTATTTGTTCAAATATGAACATAATTAAGTTGGTTTGCTCACCATAAAAAAAAGTTGATTTTGCAATGGACGTCGACTTTGAGTCTGTATGGATGAGTTTTTTTTCTTCTTCAAAAGTTATTTTTTTCAAAAGAAAAAAAATACTTCTCATAAGATATTATAAAAAACAGACTTTGAGTCTGTTTGAATATCTGTCTTAAAAAAAACAGATATTATAAAAAGAAAAATCAAAAACTTGCTTTTTTGGAAGTTAAAGATTTTAATTTCCAAAAAAAATATAAGTCAAATGTAAATATTTTTTTCAAAAACCAAATATTTTTTTTCAAAAATTTAAATAACTTTAACTTTGATAAAAAAACACTTTTAAAATAAGTAAGACATAAAAAATACTATTTTTGATAGCGCATCCAAACAGACCCTATGTATTGTGCATTCGTTACTTCACTATCAAACTTCCTATTTTATTGGTAACACAGCAAAGCTTGGCACTTCAAACTTTAAAAAAAAAAAAAAAAAAACTTGGCACTTCCAACTTTGAAGAGGTTCTACAACATTATTGCGTTAGACCGTATTTATGGGAAAATTCAGCCCATTTTACCATGAGAGACATGCCTCCAGCACCTGCATTCAAGTCGTTGGGCTTTTGTCTCAATAAACAAACCACACACTGGTTTCTGTTCATTCCCAAGAGCTGTTGTAGCTCTTGGTTCTAACTACCAAGGTTTTGGTTTAGGTCCAGAGCATGATTGGGCTAGCCAAGTTCAAAGGAAGACATGTATAATGTATTCATCGTCCTTCATTTCTTCACTACAAAAGACTTGAATTTTTTAATTTTTCTTTGTTGCTTCCCATGAACTCCAGGTTAGGCCCAGCACATATTTGTGTTATCAATATCAATCGTCATTTCAAATTAGAAATTCTGAGTACTACTATCTAGCCCAGCTTTTTTATTTTGGGTTTAAAGCCCACTTTCATTTCTGATCTCAGAATAATCACAAATCCTTGGCTACATATCAACTTGTCCAAACACCTTTACATCAATAAAATATGGTTTCGTTTTTTCTCTAGTTATTGCAGATAAGTTATCTACAGTAAGCCCAAAACGACATTGTTTTGGAGCGGAAGTCATAGTGTTTTTGTAATTTTAATTTATTTCAGGGTTATTATAGTCTTTATAATTATAATGTTTTAATTTTTCAATCCGAAAACGACGTTGTTTTGAGAGTAAATACAGATAACTTATCTGCAGTAACTGCAGAAATATTTTTTTGATAAAATATAATCACATAGGCAAACAAAATATTTTCAAATTTTGTTGTTGACTTTTTCTATAAGAAATTTATATAACAAATAAACGGTTTATATATATACACCAGTGTAAGAATAATAATAAGTCTCACTGTTCCCCCGCACTCTAGATTAGTCTCATAGCCGGTTCAAAGAGTCGAAGCTCGTGGGGATACCGGAGGGAGCCAACTCGTCTCAAAGAGATAATTAGGGTTGGGTAACTCCAAAAAAATAATAATAATAATAATAAGTCTTATATCAAATCTTAACGGTTGATTTCCGTGCATTTAATGATTGTAATTTATT
Source organism: Gastrolobium bilobum (assembly GCF_033153095.1). Taxonomy (NCBI): domain Eukaryota; kingdom Viridiplantae; phylum Streptophyta; class Magnoliopsida; order Fabales; family Fabaceae; genus Gastrolobium; species Gastrolobium bilobum. The sequence goes on from NW_026896549.1 coordinate 184,094, forward strand.
AGGTCTTACTCATTAATTAATTATTAATTTTCAATAAATTATAACAATTAGATGCACCGAAATCAACGGTTAAGGCTTTGTGTAAGATTTATTATTCTTACACTGTTGTAAGTTGATCATATATATATGAGGTAGGATCATTTGACACTGGTGTCAAATTTAAAATTTGACACCTCATCTGAGAGTCATTAGATCAAAAAAGATCAATGATGTCACATGCTTACAAATCAGAGTCGTTGATCTTTTTTGATCTAATGGCTTTCAGATGAGGTGTCAAATTTTAAATTTGACAGTGATGTCAAAGGATCCTACCTATATATATATATATATATATATATATATATGTATATATATAAATATATATATATGTATATATATAAATATATATATCGAGATCATTTTATATCGGTGTAAGACTAATAATTGTTACACCACATCTCCGTTGATTTCCGTGCATCCAACGGTTATAATTTAAGAATTCAAACGAATTAATCAATATTAATTAATTATTAATTACACTAAAAATGACAATCCATGATTTTCGTTTATTAATGGTTAAGGTGTGGTGTAAAACTAGTTAATCTTACATCGGTGTAAAAAGATCATGCCCATATATATATATAGATAAATATTTCTACAACCACTTTAGATAAGATTATCTACAGCTACCCAAAAAATTATGTCGTTTTGATTAATGAAGGGTGTTTCTGTAATTTCAGAGGATTAATGATGGGTTATTCAGTAAAATGTATATGATAAAAAAATAAACAAAATTACGGAAACACCCTTCATTAATTTACCTAAAATTACAGAAACATCTTTCATTAATCAAAACGACGTAGTTTTTGGGGTAGCTGTAGATAACCTTATCTAAAGTGGCTCTAGAAATATCTTTTCTATATATATATATATATGGGTTCACATTTTTCTGCAATAAGGCCAATACGACGTCGTTTTGGGACGGAAATCATGGTATTTTTGTATTTTTAATTTATTTCAGGGTTATTATAATCTTTATAATTATAATTTTCTAATCTTTCGATTCCAAAACGACGTCGTCTTGGAAGTAAATGCAGATAACTTATCTGCAGAAATATTTTATCACACACACATACACACACATATATATATATATATATATATATATATATAAACTGTTAATTAGAAAAACAGCTCATTTGACCCTCTGATTGGTTTTTGGAAAACCATTGTGATGAATAGTAAAAAAAGAAAAGAAAGAAGAAAAAGAAAAGTAAAAAAAGTAAAAAACTGAAAAGAGCAATTGGCTTAATTATAAGATTGTTGATTCAAACTCTATATTGTCAAAATGTGTTCTGGCATGTGAACCAAATTAGTCTAAGCTGATCAAAAAGGAAAACAAAAAGTTATCAAGACCTTCTGTTATTGTTTACCCTACCCATATAATTCTGTCCCCCCCAAAAGTTGGGTTGAGTAAGTTCAAACTTTTATTTTGAAAGATAGAAAGACGGGCAAACCCATGACAAATCTTGTGAGCACACACCAGCGACAAATACGAACCGTCCTGTTTTCTATTTTTATGTTTTTCCTTTTTCTAAAATTAGGTGAATCAACTGTTTTAACTCATCAACTCCGGTAAGTTGAGTCGAGTTTGTTATTCTTTAGTCAACTGCTAAAATGAGCTAGACCAACTCATTTTAATCTAATTTGTGGTGAACCATGAATAAGTTGGCATGTTGCCACAACTCTTAACAAATTAGAACCTAAAACATTTGGAATATCTAACATGAGCCATAATATTCTATAAGCAATAAATAACGAATCTGAACATTATATTTTATGGATAATTATATTTAAAAGTAATTCATTTAAGAAATTATAAAAAATTAAAGTGGTGCTTTTTAACTATGCAATCATATAAGAAAATAAAATAAAGACTTTTTTTATTATTATATAGGAGTGAATCAATATGTGAAAATAATATAACCCAAATTCACACCATAAAACACAAAAGAGGTCGAACAAAAAAAAGTCTTAGGAGATATCAGGTAACATGAATAATATATTCCGTTCCTTAGTACTTTGCACAACTCAAACAGCTAGCCATTGCTTTCCATTGAAGATCTTGTCACTTATTCGCTTCTAAATGTGCCACAATAGAAATATCACAAGATCTCCGTGACCATTATGAGTGGGAAGCTAATGCTGTAAATGTAGTTGATGGGTCAACCAGATAAGAGAATCAGCACTTTGTTCTGAAGATCTTTGCTGTAAAGGAGAATAAATCCGCACCTCAAAAGCACAAGAGCAAGTAGAAAAGATGTAAAACTGTTCGGCCAATGTGTCACAAATGGGGAAAGAATCCACGACCACTATATGTACTCATAATGCATTAGCGCAAAAGGTATCGATCTAACTTGTGACTTGTTACTAGTAAACAAATAGTGGATGATCAAACGCTATAATATAAAAGGAATTTGAACTTAGGGGTCCACAACTATCTTTCTATAGTTGGTAACACTACGCAAGATATGATAGGGAAAAAAAAATAAAAATCAAAGAAATATCAGAACCATTATTATGCACTGTAGAATATCCGTGCGGATGAGCCCAACGTTGCTTGCACTCATAATTATTTTGACCAGTTGATATTGGATGCATCCCAAGCGTCTTTAATGACTCGTGTTAGGACCAAAACCAACTTGCCAACGCACAACTTCAAAGAGGACTCGTGACTCGTCCCTCCAAAACAATCCTCCATATATACCCAACTGGGATGAGAGAGCATATAGCAGTATCCACAAAGGAACCATAAGAAACTATCCCACATAGTATGCTGAGTTTGGACAGTCTTTCCTAATTATTGGACAAATATTAGGGGAATGAAAAATCCGCAATTAAAATTACACTATCACCACACTATCAAGCATACAATTTAATTAGTGGCCTTGAGTAGTTGTTAGAGAATAATATAAATTATTAAAAAAATCATCACTTAATTTTGAATTGAAATGATTATATTATATGATATCAGAGCTTCAATGACCATAAGAGCTTTAGTCTCCCTGAGAAAGCTGATGTTAGTCCTTTGATCATAGAGTAATTAACCAGCCAATCTTTTTTGTAATCAATTAAGAGCCCGTTTGGATGAGTTTTTTTTTTTTCAAAAGCTACTTTTTTTAAGGAAAAAAAAAATACTTCTCGAAAAAAGTTTGTTTGGATGCCTGCTTTTAAAAAAAGCAGAAGTCATAAAAAAAGCCAAAAATCTACTTTTTTTGAAAGTTAAAAATTTTAACTTTTTAAAAAAGCAGAAGTCAAAAGTCAAATATTTTTTTTTTAAAAATCAAATATTTTTAAAAAATTCTAAATAGCTGTAACTTTTATAGAAAGTACTTTTAAAATAAGAAAGTGATAAAAAGAACTTTTTTAAAAAGGGCAATACAAAACGAGCCCTAAGTAGAAGCTTATCAAGCCTAATAAATCATAAACATTTAGATCAACACAATTCGTTGTTTGTGGCCCAACCCAAGTAATTTTCTGTCTAATCTACAAATTACCACTTAGTCACTTACTCATTCTTAATCTGTCTATCTATCAACATCTCAGAGTGATATAATAAATGTTAAACAAGAATGATAGCATTATTCCCGTTATAATATTTTCCATGTGAGTTGAAGATCATTCAAATTTACAGTTCAGGAGAGAGAACTTTTGTCAATAGTGATAATTTGATGCAAGGTGACATGATTTTTCTAATCTTTCTTTTTGATTGCAAGAAAGTGAGGAGTGTCCAATCGGGCATGCCACATTCATTGGATATGCTGTCTGTGGATTCGGGTATTCAGTCGTGTTGTTTTCTCCTTTTATTATTCAGTTTGGCGTGCAGAGAAATATTGTACGACAAGGTGATTGTGACTCCTTTTTAATGAGATAGATACCTTTGTGCCCATATGATCGTGGTCTTCTTTCTTTATGTGCATTTCCTTTTTCTTTTATTTTTGTCTATTTCTTCTTCTTCTTACTTTTATCATGTTTATCTTGAATTTTTGTGCATTATCATGGTCCTAATCAATATATATCTCTCTCTGCCTGAAATCTTTTGTACTGTACTGTGATATGTCACTAATTTGGCGTGATGCTTTCCATTAATGGACATGGTTCTGAAGGCAAGCAACAATAATAAATAGGCCAAAATATTTCTATCACACATGGTGGGACTCCTGAAATTCTGTCAGACTCTGATTTTTGAAGGGTGTGATTCTGATGCGTCAGAGACTACTTAGCACATGCTGCCGTTAATGCCCAACAACACATGTACCATTACCCACCTTATATATATATTGGCTTGGACACTAGTCCTACTTCTAGTCCTGCCACTTTCCCAACACCCAATTGGAAGCATCAAAGCAATTGATAAATTCTACCTCCATTATGGAGGTAAGGTATCATGCCAGTTACCGAGGGCCCCCCCATAAATTGTTTTGTACATTGCAGATTATGCCTCATTTAGAATTATTGTCGCTTTTATACTAGCGTTTATTTATGATATATTGTCTACATCTATTAGTTACTTGATCTAGTTAATCTCAATAACATTTCTAGTTGTTGATTAGCATGTTAAGATTTTGAAATAAAAAGATGTTATGTTTAATTTTTTTGAAGTTTAAATTTAAAAAAAAATTATGACCAAGGAAACTCTTGTTTTTATGTTAAGGAGTTGAATGTGTGGTTTGGAGAATTCCTGGTAACTTCGTGTGAAAAGAGTGTCATTTAGTCCTTTGCACAAGAATGGATTTTATTCCAAAAATCATGAAGACGGTGGTGGATTCAAGAAAAAGAATCAAAAGGCAAAATTGAATAGTAAAGGAGAAAAAAAATAAAAGATTGAATGAATAGGATACATGAACATTTCAATCATTTCATCCCATTTCGGAAGAGAAGTACATCTTTAAACCATGCATCCTTTTTTTTTTTCTTTTTGGCGACAGACAAGTCACCGGAGAAGATTGTGTGTTGAGAAAAGATAAAAGTTAAAGTTATGAAATACTGACAAAGAGGACTCTCTGAATCTCTGGTTTATCGATCGATTAACTTGTGGGTCGTTGAACCCATGTTAAGCTACGACTTTAATAACGACATCAATCATAAATATTTTGACAACTCTTTTTTTTTTTTAATGTAGTGGGGGAACGGTATCAATATCTCCATCCGAGGTGATATTCGATTTATTAAATTGGAGTTCCTTTCGCCTTTCGATTTTTGTTTAAAAAAAGATATTATGTATAATTTTGAAGTTATCAAAACTATACGTTGGATTTATAATTAAGATGTAAAATATTGTGTGAAAATAAAAGTGTGCAAATGAAAATCTTACTTTTAAATTGATAGAAAATTTGTTAAGGAATATTTGTAATTTTTTTATGGGCTGGAAATTACTTATCACACTCTTTCTAGGTACATGGTGCATTTGTGGATGAAATTTCAGTCGTATTGTGTTGCACGAGTACGACTGGATTTCCAACTGTACGATGCAAGGCATACATATGTGAAGAAATTATTCTAGGGGATTCAGTTCATAAAGCGAGTGTTTGGATTAGTTTATCTTACAATTATTTTTTATAACTTTTGAGACATTTAAAAAATGAATTCTTTTTCATAGTTAAACGTTTCTACACATGTAATAAGTACCGAAGGTTTCACTAGAAAGAAAAAAAAATGGTAGATATTAATTGGTATATGAAGCTCTAAGTCCACTATTCCGATTTCGAGTTTAAATATTTTATTTTTTTCAGGAATTGTAACTCTAAGAATTAAACTTAAATCTCTGAAAGTATGTAGATATAGTAATAGCATTTGATTGGTGTACATAGAGAAAGTTTCACGTAGGACTTATGAACAAAATAAGATGCAAGAAAAGAACATAGCTTGGTAGAGCTTCTAAAATCGATTATATCAATGCCCAAACACAAAATATAGTTTATGATTTTTTTTTTTTACTGATCGACGCATATACCTACGGATGAGTATGTCACTAAAAACTTCTAAGTTATATGGGTGTGTTTGATTATTAATTTTTGGGAAATAATTTTGTTGTGTTGTAGAAAAATAGTTATCTTATGTTGTAGAAACAAGATTGCAAGTGGAACCCATAAGTAATAGGATAGAGAAAAAAAAAATGAAATCCACCCATCTTTTGTGTGTGTAGAAAATTTAGTTATCTCATGCAAAATGACATCAATATAACTCTTAATTTTTTTAATTCAATCAAAATAATAAAACAAGCACTATTTTTTACATAGAACTATTACTTATTTTATTTGTAAATAAGGTAAATAATAATCAATATTTATAGGAACTATTCTCTATAGAGTGAACTTATATTTACAATTTATTTTCGCTTATAACCTCTTACAACCAAATCTTAACTGTTAATTTTTTCTTATAACCAAATTTTAACCTTTCGCTTATAATCTCTTACAACCAAATCTTTATAATTTATTAGGTTATATATATATAATTTAATTTAGTTATAATCGTCAAATTAACCAAAATCAACTATTAAGATAGCCAAAATATGTTGTAAACTTCTCAATATCCCATTTAAACAAAAATGAATGTTAAGAAGTATAACATTTACTTTATTGATAACAGAAGTTTATACTTACCTTGATATACATTAAAGCTAAATAGCATAGGGAAGAGAGTGTGGACAAAGAACTATAGAAAGAGGAAGGGATGAAATAAAAGCCTAGGTAAGAAAAAGAACTAAAGAAAGGGAGGGAAAATAAATAAAGAGGAAGGTGGAGGAGAAAGCATCCTCTTAATGAATGATTGCCTCTAACGAGTCGTCTCGAGCCTGCAGCAACGGACTTATCTTTGGTTGTGAAGTCCCTTTTTACTCAGTTTTCTTTGGCTTTATGGCGATTCTAGTTCTGTATCAACTTTAAAGACTTTTTCGTACCCATTATTCAAAACAATATAATGAAAGCAAACAAAAGGAAACCACTCATCACATTCATAGCCGTTTCCGGAATTGATGCCTGCTAATGGTCCTATGCACACCCCCTTCTGTTACGACCTGTTCTGCTCTGTGGCTCTGTGCCCTTTCTATTCACACGCCCCACCCCCACATCACAACAAACTTTCCTGATAGTGGGATTCCCCCTACTCCATCTCTTCCAACGGTTCATTCACATTTCACACTCAATGGTTTACTTAGTGGGAGACACATCCCTCTTCCTTCGTTGTTTACATATCAATACCATTACCAACACTCTCATATATATTTTCTTTATTAAATAATAAATATCTACATATTAAAATATGTAAAAAAAAAAAAAAGCATTGAGAAAAAAAACAAAAAACAAATCTGTATTAACAAAAGAATTCTAGAATTCTAAAGTCTAATTTTCTTTTTCTTACACTGTCCTTTGGACCGAAAAAAGAAAGTGTATATTTTTGGATGGTATGAAAAATGTAAATTGCTAAGAGAAATTAACATGGACGCTAGCATTGATGCCTGAATGGCATCGAGGGCAATTGTGAATGGTGGACCCACACATTGTACATAGACACAGATGCCTGCATGGAAGTAACAGTACTATTGATTCTCTCACCCCACAGTTGCTGCACATCCTCTCCGCCACCGCATCATTATTCTCCTCGTTCTGGTGGTTGCTTCCGCAACTTGATTCTGCATCATCATCTGCACCGCTGCCGTGGTGGCGGTGGTCCTCACTAACGTGCGCCAGCACTTGTTCCAAATTGCTACGTAGGGTATTCGCCGTGGCCTCGTTTGTCTGTGCCAACTCCCTCCAAATCTTGTTCTCCACGCAGAGGCTCTTCACCCTTTCTTGAAGCACCCAATTCAGCTTCCCCATTCTCTGAATCTCTTCCTCTTTCTCCTTCAGTTTCTTCACCACCGCCTCTTGGATTGCCGATAGTAACATTCTTGATTGCCTCACTCTCTGTTCCTCTAACTCCATTCTCACTTTCTCCGTCTGTTAAAAAAAAACAAATTATTAGTTACGAAAATCTAAGACCCATAAATTTATTTTGAAAAAAGTTAACAAATTTATTACTCCCTTTGATCAGTTACACGTTTTGTTTTATTTTGTTGGGTTTTTTTTTATCTTTTGAGGGGAAAAAAAGATAATAACAAAAAAAAAGGGAAAATGGAAAGAAAATTACATGTTGGGCAATGAAGCAATCGATCTCAGATTGCTGGTTCTGGAAATGGTAGAGAAGCTCTTGGTCAAGAAAGGATGGTTGAGATGAGAGCTTGTTCTTCTGAGGAAATGGGAGAGCGTTTGATTCGGCTATGGAGTCTCTGGATCGCTTCCTGGGAACAGGGACGTGATAGGTGAGGCCACTATCAGATTTGTTTATGGAATTTGGAGGTCCACAAAGGGTGGATTGGTAAAAGGGTAAGAAGGATTCGGGCATTGTTGAAGACACGGGCATAGCAGCATCCATCTGGGCATTGTAGAATTGATTATGATCGGGTTTGATCATTTCTCTGAAGAAACAAAGTTGAAATCAATCTATATCAGAAATATCAAAAATGATAAAAAGAAGATAAGAATGAAAAGAAAGAACACAAGGGATATATATATTGCAAGGAGAAAAAAAAGAAAGAAAAGAAAGATGGTTTTTTATAGTTTGTATTATTATTACCTATTGGTGAGTAACTGAGAAGGGAAGAGATTCATGTGCTGTGCTTCAACTGCCATGATGAATGAGAGTTGGTTACCCCTTGTGAGTATGAGTTGGTTAGGCTCTCCCGTTGGTTTTCTGTGTTTTCTTTGATGCAAAATAGCAAATGGGTGAAGGAAAATAAGAGAGAGAGAGAGAAAGAGAGAGAACAAAAGCATGCAATTGAGGTGGCTACTCTTAGGGAGCCTCAATGAACGAGTCCCGTTTATTTAACGCTTTGGCTCTCGTGGCATCTTAAGAGAGAGAGAAAGTCAAACGCATTTTTTTCTAGAGAGAGAAAAATCTAAGCATATATTTTATTTTATTAGAAGAAAACAACTGATTAATTTAATTTCAACAAACGTATAGTAACACATGTGTGAGTGGGATTCCCTTTTAGCCTTTTTCTTCTTTCACTCGCTTTGGAATTTGGGCTTCGGCGTTTTTCAATGGTGTAGCAATTTAGGATACATATCACATTTATATCTATTTTATGAGACCATTAATAGTGTGAATGCTCTAGATTCATTTGTGGCACTAAAAAATAGAAAAACTTAATGGCGGAATTTATTTTGTGAGTGGTTAGACAGAGACCTTTAATTTGGCTCTTTGGAAAAAAAGGGGCAGTTTCAGCAGGCGTTGGTGTGAATGTGATGAGTCACTCGACGAATGACGCGCGGCCTCTGTGACAGGACGTGGCGATGTGGAAAACTTGCCACGTGGGTCCATGAACGTGAGTGGGGCCCAAAGGATTATATGCACGTGCGAGGTGCGTGAGTGGGAGTGTGGGGACAACAATCGCTGACCCCTGAACCACGTAAAGGTGGGACCCATTTCTGTTCGGGAGCGGTTTCCCCGCTGTGCTGCCTTGGTCTCTTCCGAAACTGTTGTGTCCCTGTACGGACAAATTGCCGGGTGAGAGTTATCTGCTGTGGGGAAGGTGCACTGCATCTCGATAGTCATGTTCTCGGTCAACATTTACCTGCACCGCTCTCTTTTATTTTTATTTTTTCTTTAATTTTCTTAGATAAATTCTGCAGTGTAATGCGTGCACAGGTGCACTAGCTAACAGTTGAGATATTTCGATCAATGGACCACAGGCACAGCGTTATGTTATGTCAACATTTACTTCATCTGTGACCGCCAGCCCAATCACCAATGTAGATTGCATGTATTGTATTATTATTTTATATTATTGTTACAAGTTTTAAAGACAAATTTGATAACATAGGTTTGATGGCCAAAATACTATTTTAAAATTTTTTATTTCTGGCAGAAAAAAGTATCAAGTTGATTGGATAAGTTTTTTTTAAACTAATGCAATTAAACATGTCATTTATACTAACAGAACTAGTCGTCTCAACGATACTAACGGGACTCATGGCACGTCAGCACCACATAGGTAGTCCCGTTATCGCAAAACTTTGGAAGACCATAACTTTTGACTCGGGTATTCAAATCAGATGATTTTTTTATTTCACATAACTTTTCGAGATCTACACAATGACACCTCATTTGACATATTTTATCTCCCACAAACATAGTTTAAATTTGTAACAATTGTACTACAATCACAAGAGCGTTTAAATCCAAAAGATGGCATATGCGGCAGCTCATAGTGTTGGTTCGGAAAGAAATCAAGATCTCCTGAATTTAAATGATCTTGTAATTGTGGAACTATTGTTGCTAACTCAAACTATGTTTGTGAGTGATAAAATATGTCAAATGAGATATTATTACGTAGATCTTGAAAAGTTATGTGAAATAAAAAAAATCATCTGATTTGGATACCCGAGTCAAAAGTTAGGGCCTTCCGAAATTTTACGATAACGAGACTCCCTACGTGGCGCTGATGTGACATGAGTCCCGTCAGTATAAGTGACATGTTTGACTGCATTAGTTTGGAAAAACTTATCCAATCAACTTTAACTAGACAATTCTTTTGTCCAAAAATTTCAAAATGGTGCTTTTCTCTAGGTTTGATAGTATAAGATTTAACAATATAAATTTAATTAAATTTTAATATTATTCATGATATTATATAAAATAATATTATTCTAGTAATGTATTTTATAATGCCAAATATACAAAAATGTCATTTAATAAATAAACAGAAAAATATTTCTGCAATTACTAAAGATAAGTTATCTGCATTTACGTCTAAAACGACGTAGTTTTGGGATTGAAATATTAAAAAATTATAATTATAAAAACTATAATAACCCTAAAATAAATTAAAATTATAAAAACACAATAATTTTCGTCCCAAAACGACATTGTATTGGGCTTACTGCAAAAAAGCGAACCCATAAATAAATTATATAATCCTTCAAATTTGTCATATGATATTAATTTTTGTAAAAATCTACTCATTAGTGTGACCAAAAATATATTATATTTTATAAAAATTTCCAATATTTTAAAATTTAATATATTGCAAAATTGTTTTTTATTTTAATATATTAATATTAAAATAAGGGATAAGTTATACTTACCACCATTTTCTATCGTTTCTTACCATCAAATCTTAATAGTTAATTTATGTCAATCTAATATTTATAATTTATTTAAAATTAATAATTATTTAATAAGTGTGATTTAGTAAATTATAACTATTAGATTGACGGAAATTAACGGTTAAGATTTGGTTTAAAAAAAAAATAGTGGTAAGTATATCCTCCCTCTTAAAATAATCTATCAAAATAATAATAATAATATATTAATTCTTGGAAACTGTATTTGTCAATCACTTATCAGGCTTAATCTCACCCACTTAGGCTTGATTAAGTTAGACATATTTTTGATGTATTAAGGGATTCAGCAGTATAAGGTTATACTATATAATGGTCACACCAAACAACTAAAAATGTCTTAACTTATAATATAAACTTATACTATCAGCTCTTGTACATCACATCAAAACAGATTCTAATAATCATAAAAATTTTCGGATTAATTATATTATTACTTATTTAGGATATTGAAATTTGATTGATCTCGTATCTATTTTAGATGATTACATTTTTCTCGAGATTATTATATAATTATGTACTGTACTTAAGGGTGTAAATGAGTTAGGCTGGCCTACAGGGGCCTACGGCCTAGCCTGTATTAGGTCAGGTTTGACCTATTATAAATAATAAAATAGAACCGGCCTAGGCTTTTAAAATACCTATTTAGAAAATAGGTCATAAGTTTTTTTGTATATGTCTGGCATATAAGCCTACAGGCCGACCTATATCTATTTATTTAAAAAATAATAAATAAAATTTTATTTCAATAATTTTGAATAGTAAAATAATATTATTTTAGTGAGGAAGGTTATACTTACAACCTTTTTTTTACAACCTCTTACAACCATATATCATAACCGTTGATTTTCGCTAATCAACGATTGTCATTTATTATGAATTAATAATTAATTAATATGTTTAATTTGCTAAAATCATAACCGTTGATTGGCGGAAATCAATGGTTATGATATATGGTTGTAAGAGGTTGTAAAAAAAAGGTTGTAACTATAACCTCTCCCTATTTTAGTTATTCTTTTAATTGTTGAATGTTTAATAGGCTTAAATAGGCTAATAGGCCTAGGCCAAGGCTTTTAATTTTTAAATATAGGTCAGACCAGACTTATAATTTGAGGCCTACACAGGCTAAGAGGACAGAGGCCTGACCTATTTAAGGCAAAGTTTAACTTAGCCCAGCCCATTTACACCCCTAACTCTGTACTTTAACTAATTCTATGTGAGCAAACACTCAGTGTTACTGGTGATTAATTTTGTATTGTTAATAACAATTTTAGAACTTTAAAAGATGAAATAAATATTTTGAATAAAAATCTAGAACCGAATATATAATTGTTCAAAATGTCATTTCATCTTTTAATTAAAATTTTAAAGTTAACAGCAAGATGTTCACAATTAACTAATTATATTGAGAGTAAGTTAAGAAAAAAATGAAAATTGGAAAATATTGCTCACCATCACAAAGAGCATGTTTGGGATATTTTTTTTTTTTTCAACTAAAAATTACTTTTAAGCTAAAGCTAAAAAAGAGTTTAAAAATAAAGCTAAAAGTTGTGTGATGATTATGGAAAAATTTTAACTTAAAAGTTACTTCAAAATTATTTATTTTAGAAACTTAAAACAAGCTTCTCCTAAGAGTTTTTAGTTTTTCTCTTCATCTTTTTTATTATAAGAACTTTTATAAAAACCTATTACGTAACTTTTACTCATAAGGAGAAAAGAAGTTAAAAATAAAACTCACAAACAGACACTAAGAAGTTTATTTACATTAATATGGATTAAAGTGCAATACATATTAATTTTTAAGGGAATGAAATGTAATAATTTACCCAATTTCATACTGATTAGGATCTAATTATATACTCAGTTAAGCTATTATGACCTAGTTATTTTTTTAAAATATAAATTTGATAAGAAGTTGTAAACGACAAATAACTATTTAAAAAATTAAATAAAATTATAAGGACTTGCATAGTATACAACCTTATTAATTTTAATATATATTCGTTGAGAAATTTAAAGTTTCTGTTCTCCATGAAGAGTAAAATTGCACTCAAACTATTTTATAATTAAATGTATCATATTTCTCAATTTAATTTTTGTCATTAGGTTTGTTGTGTTTTCTAATTATATTCCGGATTTGCCATGAATCTTGAACATTAGCTTCTATCCGGAAAAATATGAGTTATTATAATTCTTTTTAATTGATGTCCAAAACATGTAAACTTGGTTTGGTTAGATACACATAGAGAGTTTTTAAGCTTATGAATTGGATCACGACTGTCACGCATATAGGATATAGCTATCCCCCATGCTTCTGAATTCCATTTGTGAATAGCGCGAATGACAAACAATAGAGAATCTGAATCTGTTATATAAAATCAGGTAAATATAGCTGAGGAAGATGTACATCTGCAAATAAATAATGCCCGAGACCTCACATGCAGATGGTACAGTTTACATCCATAATTTGATATGCCACGTACGGTTATGTGTATATATGTAAAGAAAGATCTATCGCTTAGTTGTCGCAATTATATATGTGTACATATGTAACTTTACCCTCAAATATTTTTCATCATAATACCTCAGTCATTACTGCTTAGTGAATTAATTAATTAACAACTATATAAATAAAATAGCTTGCCTACTTAACTTTAATTAATTTGTCCATGTGGGTTTATTTATTTAATACTTTTAAATTCTCAACATCAGTGATTATTTATGGGTTTGGTGTTTGTCATTTTAAATGACATAAGTTACGTCATTTTAAGAGAGAGATAAACACAATGAACGAAAATCATGGAAGAGAAAATGGATGGTTTTTTTTTAATTTAAATTTTAAATAAAAAATATTTTCTTATGTCTATCTCTCTTAAAATGACACAATTTTATGTCATTTAAAATGACAAATACTTTTCTCATTATTTAGTCTGATAAAGTTTGGCTATCATTAAACTCTATGCATTCATTTTATTTTATTTTGCCTTAGGAAACAGGTTTTATCATGTGTTTCGATTTTGTTAAAGTGCAATTGATTGAGACAACCTTGTTTGGCTTTTACCTGAAAATGTGTTTGGCATAAACCTCCATGATACGGAGCAGAATCACTTTGGTATAATAAAAAAACGAGTACACGTTATAAAGCCTGCAATTTAAAAAGAATGAAGTTTTATATACATATACGTACGTACATCCCACTGTAGCATCTTGGATCCTAATGTTGCTTCTCCTCATCCCCAAACTTTTTTTTTTGTTTATAGCAATATGTTTATAGCAATATGTTAGGTTAGATCAGTCTCCTCATCCCCACCCTTAGGGGGCGTTTGGTACGCGGGATTTTGAGGGATTCCCGGGAAACTGAATTTTTCTAAATTTTAAATTTTCAGATATTATCATAAACTGAATGCAAAAATCATATTTTTGAAAATCGAGATTCCCGGACAAATAAAAATTTCTCTTGTACCAAACGCCCCCTAAAAGCAACTAATAATGACCTTAACGTCTTCCTCAATAATGGTATATATTGGGGCTTTCAAGTTTCTAGTTATTTCACTGCAAAAGCGTGTGTAGGCTAAATAATTTTACGGGGACCTTTATGCAAGTGAAGGAAGTACTATAGCATGCTTGTGTACGTATGCAAGCTAGTTTTAGGTTGGGAAGCTTAAAATTTTAGGAAAAGAAATTAATTACTGCTTGTTGGTCTAGTTTACACATCTAGATGGTTGATGGAAGTTGAAATTTTCATTTCTCTTAATGCTTAATCAAAGAAATAATGGTTACAAAAAATTCAAACTAAAAAAGTTTGACTAAAAGAGGAACATGATGTTAGAATTTTTTTATTTTGCGAAAAAATTGATGTTAAGACTGATCGATATTCTTTAATAGGAAACAGGTTGTATATATTAGTAGAAAAAGGATTTGGAAATTGAAGTTAGGATTTTCAAACACCTAACATGCATTTGTTCTACTCGCATCCCTCTCTGGACCAATCAATCAGTGTTCAAAATTCTCAAGGAGCTGAATGTCAAAGTAATTTATTTGTATTCGCCTATAACGCAGTTTGAATCAATATAAAGAAAGCAGGGAGGTGGACTTCACAAATATGAAATCCTATTCGGTTATACTTCATTTTATGGTCCGATTTCTAAGCTGGTCAAACGCATTAATTCATCATAATAGCAAAGTTTTAGGCGAGAAAACGGTAGAAAGAATTTATACTTTTTTTTTATTTTTGGTGGAGTTGAATTTTATTATTAATTTTCAATAATTACTACGACCAAATTCACGAAAATGAAAAATTCAAATGTGGTGTTAAATTTTTTAACTTTACATCAATATTAATCGCATGATCACTTACGGGCCGAGCCGAGCCGAGCTTTAGTCTTAAAAGGCTAAGTCTGTGTTTAAATGTGTCAACCTGACCTAGCCTGTTACCTGTTACGAATATAATTATCGGCCTGTGGCTTGTCTTATTTACAAAAAATAAAAGTCTGGTTTAGCCTGTTAAAAAAAAAAAGAAGACAACAAATATTTATGCAAACAGAATATACAATCAAAAACATTAGTAATTCCATAAATATTCATAAATTCAATGTATATCCAAACAGCATAATATAGAACAAAATTATTCAAAAAAATCTGTTTAACCAAAAAAATGGAGTGAGGAGAGTGAGGGGGCTATTACAAGTAGTATAAAAAATATAAAATAAAAATAAAAATTAATATACTAGGTCAGCCTGAGAGGCTCTAAGGTCGAGCTTTTGAATTGGAGCTTGAGGTCTTTTTATTAAACGAGCTTTTATACAAGTTCTAGCCTGATTCCAATAACCAATTTCAGACATGTAATTTCAGGCCTTCACGAGCCGAGCCAAAGGCCCTTGTAAAGCCCCTGGTTTGTTTACCACCCCTACTTCTCATAAAGATGTCATTTAGTTTATTATACACCCATCCTAAGAGGCTTTTTTAAACATATAACCAAATGGATAACTAAAGAAAATCAATAAATTAATATATATATTTTTTTATGCTTTAGTAAATTTAATCCCATGTTTCGCATAGGAGACATGAAGATATCACGCTCCTTCTAACTTTGTACATTTCTTTATATTATTTCATATATTTAGTTTATAATTTATATAAAACAAATTAATTTTTTGTGTAACCACTATTGTTATTGAAAAGTTTTGTGCATACTTATATTATTTGCACATTATATTTTTGCACTTTTTTAATTTGAAAAATAAAATATAGAAAAAATCTATTAGAGTCCTTGTATGATTTTTTATTTTATTATATATAAAAAGAAAATGATATAATAATGATGTACTACAAAAATAATATGCAAGTATTATTTAAATATTTTTTCTTAGAATATCTCTCCTTGTAGCCAGAGGCGGATCCAGTTAGGGGAGAAGGGGGGCAAGTGCCCTCCCTTAAATATGATGTAAAAATATAAAAATATCTTTTTCTTAAAATTCAAATTTTTCCAATTTAATTTTGAGGTAGAATATTATAACAACCAATTAGGGTTAGTACTAATGTTACTACCAATTAATTTCACCGTTAGATCGATTATGCTGATCTAACGGTTATATTTATTTTCATTTTTGTATGGTTATGATTCCCCATATTTAATACTTTATATTTATTTTCACCTTTGTATGGTTATGATTTCCTATATTTAATGCTTTTACGTTAAATATTGGGATCATAACCCTATAAAGATGAAAATAAATATAACCGTTGGATCAACATAATCGATCTAACAGTGAAACTGATTGGTAGTAACCCTAGTTGGTTATTACAATATCCTACCCCTTTAATTTCCGTACTTCTAATTTATTTTTCTGTAAGTTTTTTTTTCTTCTCCACCTTCATTATCTAAACCTAATCTAAATCTAGATCTAAACTAGACCCAGCCAGCCAGCTGCTGCTCGTAAATCACGTTCAAGACCAGACTTTATTGAATGCCCACCCTTCGTTATTTTTTTAGATCCGCCACTGCTTGTGGCTAGGTGTGTGTGAAATTAATATCCCAAATCGGCATTAATAAAAGTAGAAACTCCTTCCACATATATTTTTTCTACAAACACAAATTCAAGATTAAATTTAAAAGTTTTGTTTAAATTTTTTTCTTAAATGTCTCTTCATAGTGTGGTTGTGTATATAATATGAGTTACTTAGGTGCAACAAAGTCTGCTCTCGTTAGGTCTTTTAGGTGTAACAAAAGTCTAAATATTAACCCCTTCTTTTTTAGTACAGAATATAACCCCTTCTTGGAATGTGAGTAAGGTTAAACTAGATTTTTCCCATGAGATATTTCATAGAGAAAGGTATCCATTGAATTGTCACTTTCACGGAATCAAACAGCAAATACCTCTCCCATGCAAGCACTACTGGCATCAAAATTAAACCTTCAACCAATATGGAACCTACATATTATATTATGCACAGAAAAATTTATTTCCTTTGTATGATATTGCAAAAAAAAATTAAATTTTCATGACAAATATATTGACAGACAGGTTGAATAAAAAGAAACAGTCACCCCACCTTGTCCGGAGCCATCTAACATTTCCATTTTTAAATTCCCTAAAAAACACGCACAAAAAAAAAAAAAAAAAGATGTGTATAGAATAAAAGAAGGGAAAAACAAAAAGTAGTGGCCAACAAAAAAGAGCACATTAATGTGACAGATGGATCATGGATGGATTCCTTTATCGACCTCTCCCATCATTCTTCTCTTTCTCTCTCTTCCATGCCCTCTATTAATATTATTGCTTGCTTCCATCATCTAAATATCATTGATCCCTTCAAAACTAAATACTTATAACCTATAGTTACCTTAGAAGAAAACAAAGGTATCTTGAACAGTGAAAGAAGCACGATTTTTTTCTCTTAATTTATCAAAAGAAAGAATAAAATGTTCATGTACTTAAAAGAAAGCAAACAACTAGGTAACGTAGATTTCAATACATAAATTACGCTTTTAATTATCATAATGCTGACTTTTTTATTTTGCTTTCTCATGCGTTATTCAGTTGTTTGCCAATCTCGGTGTGCTGAACATATGAAGATAAGTACAAATATTAAATTGCATTACAAAATTTCTGTAGAAGTTTCAAATTGTGGGCATGAGATGCGTTTAGTGGCTGAAGTATATAAGCCTTGTCCTTTATGATGACAGCTTCAAAACCTAACTGTGGAGGCAAAGTTTGGTTGCATTTGCTTATTACATGTGGGATTGAAAACTCATATATGGACGTGACACAAAACGCCAAGTGTCTCCAAAATAATATATTCTTTACTTTAGATGTCAATGTCATCTCTATAACGTGGAAAGATCGCGTACAACTTTTCCAATTAGCCATAAAATATACAGGTTTTCCTTAGAGCTTCCAATGACATTAATTTCTAAAAATAAATAGAGTTTTTTCTTTAAAGAAACATCAACTCCCACCAATCAACCATTGATGTTTTGCTTTATCTTTCATATATACAATCAAGTTAAGTTTGGATTTATATGCCAACCAATTTGGAAGATCCTTCGGTGATTGAAAAAGTTGTCAAAGTTGTGATCCGTGTATAAAATAGATATAGTTTTGATGTTGAAAAGAGGGGGAGGTGGAAGGTGGGTGGAATTTCCATGAGTTTGGTTATATTCAATTCATGAAGTTTTTCGTACCCTCTTTTTCTTTTCTCTTTTTTTTTTTTGGTGTGTTCACTTATCAAAAAGTAAACAAATTGATATCATTGTTCTCAGTAGGATAAGTAAGGAAAAGGATTTTATTTCGTAACCCCTATTGAAATTTTCGCCAACAATGTGATCTTGTGAGTCAGCACTCAACACGGGGTGCAAGAGGATCACTTTATTTGGTGCAAATTTGGAGTGGATTTAAAGTGGGTAGCTAAATGATAGTTAAAGGGAAGCAATAGAAAAAGTACCCACGCTTTTATAGCAAAAAAGCAAAAGGATAAGAGGGTCCCAAAAACCTAAAGATTTGGACTTTTTATTAATTAAGTTGGGTGATTATTGACCTAATCGAAAAGGAAAGTGATCTTTATTATTTTAATTGCAATACCTGATCAAGATTAACTGATTTGACCCCATTGTGTCTTATTCATTGACATTGCCTCCTTACAACATAGATATTACTTTAATCTAAATGTAATGCTAGAATAGTGCTATCCATGTTTTAAGTACATAAATCTTCATTGCTTTCACATGATCGAACCTGGCCACGTTAACTTTAATTATAATACCATCCCAAGTTATTCAGCTGTTCAGTACCGGATGTTCATTTTAAAAAACGAAAATCAGAAAAGTATAAGTATGTTATATTTTGCACCAATAATAAAATAAAGCCTGAGTATAAGAAAATTACGAAATCCATTCAAGAAAAAAGAAACACCATATGTATTTTAAATTTTATGAAGCTATCATAATTAGTTAGGTGTTTTGTTTTCCTCTTTTGCTTCCGAGAGAAGATCAGGTCTCCTTAATTAGTCATGGCTTTCTTAATTTATGCTTAGTACTTGTTTAGATCCTTTTTTTTTTTAGTTTCTTTCTCCTTATAATTAAGTAGAAGCTAGGCCAAACAGATATTTACAAAAAAAATTATAATAAAAGAACTCTTTTTTATAATGAAAAAAAGAGAGTCAAAAACCAAAAGCTTCTAGAAATAGTTTTATTTTTAACTCTTACCAATTTTTTTTTGAAATGAGTGCTTTTTTTGAAATGAAAAGCCATAGAGATAGAGAGGAGATCATCTTCTGTACATCTGTAGTAGGTACATCTGTCATTCAACAAGTGACACTTGGATAAAAAATATATTTTTCTCTCATTTCCATACAAGCACGACCGTTATTCCTCATTTTTTATTGGATAGATACACTGAGTAAATGGTACAATATTAGTACCATATATATTTCCGACAGAAAGAGACTTTTCTTGAAATATGTGTTTTTAAATACCTTTTAAGATAAAAAATTTATATAATCACCAAATAAATTTTAACTTTTTATTAATTTTTTTTTTTTTAGTTTTAACTTAAAATAGCTTTTAATCTTTTCCAAAATGTTAAAAAATGAAATGACATATAAGGGCTGCACTACCATGGCTAGGGTAATTAACAAACGTTTTTAGTCAATTACCCAACTGAATTAATTACTTATTTACATAAACTATATATTTATTAATTATTTGTTTAATTTATTAAATATAAAAAATAATATAGGTAATTATTTATTTAATTAAATAAATTATATTTTATGTCACATCACTGAACATGATGTGAAATATTTTAAGGATAAATAGCAAAGAATCCTCAAACACACACATATCGATGAGATCCAATAATTATTTAAAAAATGTGATCCAACAAATTTATTATTTTCACGCAAAAGTACTTGTGCTATGAATCTTTGGGATTTATCAAAATCTTGCACTTTTCTTAATATTGAACTTTGGATGGGAAAACTATTTTAGTAATGCCTTAGAGATAGCCTGCATTTGATTTCCACAAAAAAGTAATGAAGATGCTTATTTTTCTATTTCTTCTTCCATGAAGTGTTTCACAAAATCTAAGTATAATTAAGAGATCGAAGTGTTTGATGGCGTGAGCTTAGCTACGAGTTACTATTAACGAAATTTGAACTCATAAACTACATCAACATCAATAATATATTTATCCCAAATTGGTTGGGCTGACGATTCAACTCATAAACTACAAATGTAGTTTCCCCCCTAAAGTTCTAGTCGCAAAGTGACTCACATATTAAGATTTAAATGAAGATGCTCTAATGCAATTAATGAGTTACCAAAGAAATAAATTTTAGAAATAAAATCTTCAATATATACAATCAATGTAGTCAAATTTATTAAACAAAAAGTGACATCTATAGATAGCTTAGAGATAATAAGAACCTTTTCTCCAATTTTTTCTACCACACATCGCCAGCATTATGTGTGCAGGTATGAGAGGATTGTAAAACTATTTGTCTCATGTGTAATATTATGTGTCAGTTGGTTTAAATAATAAAAGGGCATTATGGTAATTTGGCTATTAAGGGAAGTTGTTCAAGGTTTAACGGTTGATAAGTGCAGTTATATAAGAGTCATATGGTCAGTTTTCTGATAAGGGTGTCTGACATAAATTAACGTGTCCATCTGGGTCTGCCTATGAGAGTGTATCAATCCCTATCAAAGAAGATACAAGAATGTGAAGGGTTAAGGCTCAGAGAAAAGGATTCCACCATCAAAGATCTTCCGCATTAATGGAGAAAGGTATGTTTATGTGAAACTCATGAATTCTAAAGGTCCTCTGTCATGTTCTTGAATGATTATTGTTGAACATGAATTATTGAATTACTGATTAAATGCTTACATGTGGTATCAGAGCATGTGTTTAAGAATTTGTGTTTTTCCATAAACAATTATGAATGAATATTTAATTCATGAAAAGATGGGTTTTCTGAAAAATTCTTGATCACCATGACTGTTGATTCCTCTGGATTCTATAATTGAAAATTCTTATGGGAAAGGAATGGGAACAAAATCCATGTTGTGCTGTTAAATAATGTTCAAGTACTACACCTTATGAAAACATGATGATTGAGTACTGTATGTTTCCATATTATCTCCTTCTATGAATGATTGTATTTACGGTTTCTGAACGGTTTTCATTTTCTAGAAAACGGCGTTGGATCGCTCCAATATGGCGCAAGTCCGCGCCAAATTACTGGATTTTCTACGGAAGCACCAGCGCTAACTCGCGCAGTGAGGGCGCAAACCCGCGCCAAATTTCTGGACAAAGTACTGGATCACTGGCGCCGAACCACGCCGTGATGGCGCAAACCCGCGCCGCTTTACGGGAAACTCAAATGGACCACCGCGCCGGATTGGCGCTAACCCACGCCAATTCTCTGGTCTTTGTGCTAGGAAAGTGTGTCATTGTCATATGTTTATTCCATTTTATGAATTATTGGGAAAACGTGAAAAGGACATTGATATACATGAAAGTTGGACAAAGTTTTGGAATTAATTATGGTAGATTTGTTAGACACCAAAGGGGCCAAATCTTGAAGAGTTGTTTTAATTTCAAATTTTATGAATTTTATTTCAATTACCATGACTGTGATGCTATAAATAGTATGATATAATTATTCATGTTGTGGTATATTGAAGTTCATTATTATAGAACGGTTAGGGATCAATCCAAAGGATGATTACTTGTTTTATAAAATGAACATGGATGTTGGTATTGTTGGCATATTTCCTTGCGTTTGGACATCTAAAGATGACAAATATTTATGATAAGGGTATGCATCATTGCCAAATTATGTGAAATTTATATAGCATCATTATAGTTAATGTTGTATGTAAATGGATCCCCAAAGGTGAACATTGATATGCATTGAAGTTAGAATATTTGAATATGTGAAATATGTTAGTATGTGACATGTATGACTCATTAAACGTTATTTCTCGCAGTACCTGTTGCCACACATTCCATGTTCACAACTTTTGCAGTTTTTAATGGGCTAAACTTCTCTGAATGGAAAGAGCAAATCAATTTTTACCTTGGGTAATGGATATGGATTTGGCTCTTAGAGAAGAGGAACCTGGTGCTATTACTCCTGAAAGCACTAAGGATGAAATGAACCATTTTAAGAACTGGGAAAGATCCAACAGATTAAGTCTGGTGTACATGAAAATGAGCATTGCAAGCAACATTAAGTCAGCTCTTCCACAAACTGAAAGTGTCATCGAAATGATGAAACTTGTGGAAGAACGCTCACAAACCGCTGATAAGTCTCTTGCTGGGACACTTATGAGTACACTGACCACCATGAAGTTTGATGGTTCGTGTACTATGCATGAGCATGTTATTGAAATGACAAGCATTGCGGAAAAATTGAAATCATTGGGAATGGCTGTGGATGAGAACTTCCTGGTGCAGTTCGTATTGAACTCATTACCGTCTGAGTATGGTCCTTTCCAAATGAACTATAATACCTTAAAAGATAAATGGAATATGCATGAATTGCACAGTATACTAGTTCAGGAGGAAACCAGACTTAAGAATCAGGGAGCTCATTCCATCAATTATGTAAAGCATCAAGGAGCTGAAAAGAATAAAGCTAAGAAACATGAGAAGAAAGGAGGAGGAGGAGGACCCTTAAGGTTGATGAGGCATCTTCATCTAAAATCCACAAAAAGGAAAGTAATGCAAAGATGAGGTTCCATTTCTGTAAAAAGGAAGGGCATTTCAAAAAGGATTGCCTGAAACGTAAGGCTTGGTTCGTATAGAAAGGTAAGCCTAGTGCTTATGTATGTTATGAATCAAACCTGGCTGAAGTTCCTTATAATACTTGGTGGATTGATTCTGGTTGTACTACTCATGTTTCTAATACAATGCAGGGATTCCTTATGACCCAAACCACAAAGCCAAATGAAAAGTTTGTCCTTATGGGCAATATAGTGAAAGTTCCGGTAGAAGCTGTTGGGACTTACCGTTTGATTCTCGACAGTGGATTTCATTTGGATTTATGTGAAACTTTTTATGTACCTAGTATATCTAAGAATTTTGTTTCAATTTCCAAACTTGATGTTGCTGGATACTCTTTTAAATTTGGTAGTGGTAGTTTCAATTTGTACAAGCACAACCATTTGATTGGTAATGGTACTTTATGTGATAGATTATATAAATTATGTCTTGATAATCTTTATGCTGAAACGCTTATGACTCTGCATCATAATGTTGGTACTAAACGTACCTTAATTGATTAATGTTCCGCTTACTTGTGGCACAAACGTTTGGGACACATTTCCAAAGAAAGAATGAAAAGATTGGTAAATAATGAAATCCTTCCGGATTTAGACTTTACTGATTCAAATGTTTGTGTGGATTGTATTAAAGGAAAACAAACAAAACACACAAAGAAAGGAGCCACAAGAAGCACTCAATTTCTTGAAATTATACATACTGATGTATGTGGTCCGTTTGATGTTAATGCCTTCAATAAAGAAAAATATTTTATCACTTTCATTGATGAGTATTCACGTTATGGTTATGTCTATTTGCTGCATGATAAGTCTCAAGCTGCAAATGCTTTGGAGATTTATATTAATGAAGTTTAAAGACAATTAGACAGAAAGGTGAAGATTATCAGGTCTGATAGGGGTGGTGAATATTATGCAAGGTATGATGAAAGTGGACAACATCCGGGCTCATTTGCTAAATTTTTGGAAAAGCGTGGTATTTGTGCTCAATACACAATGCCAGGTACACCGTGTAACACCCCGTATATATCCAGTTTGTTAACATGTCATCGTATTAAGCCACGCTTAATTAAAATGCGGAATATCTTTTTCTTTCATTCAATTATGACATCATTATACTTAGCCAAATTGATTATTTAATCATTTTCATAAAAACATCGCCTGTATGTAAATTGCAGAAGACATCTAACTGAAATACCTCAATATATTAATAACAGTGAGTATCTAAAATCACGGAACTACAACACGTAGTCCGGACATAATCCTGATACATTATTACAACTCGAATCTAAAACAAGACATAGTCAAATCAATGCGACATGGACAATCCCCATACTCACCAAATAAGACAACAAAGCCAACAAAGTCTCAACAGCAATAGCATAATCATAGCTAATCAACAAAATAACTGCAGATATAATCCAGCATCCAATATAATCAGCATAACAGCATATAAATCAACTAAGCTCCGGCCTCCTGCCGCTTGAGGTCTCAACCCCAGCATTCCCTGAACCTGAAATGGTGCCCCAAACGTGGGGTGAGATCTCTAAAAAGAAATATCAGTAAGACAAGGTGTAAGAACCCGCACCGTTAATTAAGGTATTTAATTAATTAATTATGCAAAATTAGGAAATGATTCCATAATTGACCCTAATAATTATTTATGAGGCTTAATAATCGTAATAAGTGATTAAGAATGCTGAAAGTCGCTTTTCGGAAGAAAAGTGCAGATACCGGTTCTGCTAGTCGGTATAAATGCGTGCCGAAAAAGTATCCCGGAAAATTAATGTAAGTGCATGATAATTACTAGAATAATATGTAGGACTTGTAAAACGAGTTTCAAGTCCAAATAATGAGAACTGGTGCTAGAAACCGGTACTGGCTTGGAAAAGCGCGTACCAGAAAAGTGCTCAGAAAATTATAAGAAAAATATGATAAATCTTAGAAAATTATGTAGTTTCATAATCCAAATTTTGGGATTAAAATGCTAAGCGTAGCAATTAAAGTTAATACTGTGTGTTTAAGTGGCTTGGGCTATAAATACCCATTTTTAAGGGCACAAAGCCCTAGATACCAGACTTTGAGCGTGAGTTGTTGGTGGAGGCTGACCAGTTTCTGTTCCTTTGGCCTTCTCCCTCATTCTTGAGCCAAGTTGTGACCTTTATTGGTTTTCTTCACCTTTTTTTTCTTGTATACACTTGGGTGGTGACTTGTGAGTGTGGAGAGTGGGCTTGGGGGAGTGCTCAGCCACTGTTGGTGAGGGGT
This sequence comes from Gastrolobium bilobum, assembly GCF_033153095.1. Taxonomy (NCBI): domain Eukaryota; kingdom Viridiplantae; phylum Streptophyta; class Magnoliopsida; order Fabales; family Fabaceae; genus Gastrolobium; species Gastrolobium bilobum. The sequence goes on from NW_026896549.1 coordinate 209,846, forward strand.
TTTGGGGCTGACTTGGTTGGCTTGGTTGTGAGAAGCTTGGCTTTGGTTTTGGAGGTCCAAGTGGGGAACTTTGCTCTAAGGAACCAACCTTTATGGTGCTATTTTCGTGCACATCTTTGGGTCAGACTTGAGGGGCTGTGTTGAGCTCCAAGAGCACCTCCATTCTTCTGTTTTGGCCTTTGGAATGTATACCAACCTTTAATCATAATGCTTAAAAATGGTAGCTTGATGCATGTTAAGGTTAAAAGATGATAACTTGTTGTTGAGTGAGGCTTAACACATCTAGAAATGCATGATTAGGTGTTTAAAATCGGTAAAAAGGGAACCTTTGAAGGATATCTTCACGAAAATGCAGAAACTGCTTTCTGTCGTGAGATATCTGGATATCTGTCGAACTGATATCCGGATATTGGATATCCGGATACGTGGTTTTGGGATATCCGGATATGTGAATCTGTATATCCGGATATGCATATCCGGATATGGACAATGAGATATCCGGATATTCTGGGATTTCGCAGAACAGTAGCTGTGCTGTGCATACAGTAGGCTATTGGGGGTTTGTAGACCCTAGATTGATGAAGTGAAACTTCTGTATTTAATGAATTAAGCCAGAATCATGGGATTAAGGGCTTGTGGCTTGTTAGAAGCTTTAAGACTTGAAGACGTAATGAAAAGGCGTTGTCTTAATATTGTATGCTTGTGGTGCATGTTGTTGATGTATTGTTGGTTTATAACAGATTGTGGATCTGCTGTGTTTGGGCTTTGAGCTGTGGACTCTTGGCTTTTGGAGTTAGCTTGCAAGGTAAGCTTTCGTGTCCTCGGTTTAGCCATGTTGTGGTTCCACCATGTCCCATGGGGGTATGGTTTATGCATGTTGTGTACATGCTTTTGGATATTTGATATGTTGATTGAACTTTACATGTAATGGCTTTTAATATGCATGTGTTGTTTCATCTTGACGGGAAGCCTGAGTATGTAGCGCCATACAAGACGGTGTACCGGGGTGAATGCAAGTGGTACTTGCACGGTGTGTAGGTGATAGACGTATACCTGCACTGTCTTTGGCCAGTAGATTAGTATTGACACACATGACATGATTATCTGCTGCATTGCATTGTTTTAGAAATGATAAATGATAAACTGCTTTTGAACTTATATTACACATGTAAGTGAGCTTGGGGTGGAAGATCCTTGAAGACTCACTGACTTACTGAGATTTCTAGATTAGAGATCTTACCCCACGTTTGGGGAATGCTTATTTCAGGATCAGGTAGTATGGGTACTGATGCCTCAGGCGGCGGGATGCCGGAGCTTAGCTGATTATGTTGTTTCTGCTTATATGTTAGCATGACTGGATTTGGATGCTGTTTATGTTTTCCGCTATTTATGATATGTTGATGTTGAGACTGATGTTGGGCATGTTGCCTTATTTGAGTGAGCATGGGGATTGTCCATGACACTTTCTGTTAGTACTTGTAGTTTGGAGTTGTATAAACTGTTAGATGGTCCGGTCTACATTGTTGTAGTTCCGTGACTAGAGCCACACTTATATTATCTATGTTGAGGTATTTCAGTTAGCTGTTTTATTGCAATTACATACGGGCGATGTTTTATTAATTGATTATTAAGTAAGTTGGTAATGTTAATGGCATCATAATTGAAAAGAAAAAGTAATTCCGCATTTTTAATTAAGCGCAGCTTAATACGATATTATGATAACATTATCGGATATATACGGGGTGTTACACAAGGGGTCCTCAAAGATCTTCCACCCCAAGCTCACTTACATGTGCAATATAAGTTCAAAAGGCAATTTAACAGTATAAGTTCTAAAACAGTGCAATGCAGCAAATAATCATGTCATGTGTGTTATAACTACTCTACTTATCAGAGAGTGTAGGAATCCATCTAAACCCACACAGTACTAGCCATTCGCTGCACCAACCCACAGGACCGCCCATTGGCCTCCTGTAGGTGTAACAATACATACATATCATAAGCAATTGCACTTAACAACTCATTAGCATTTCAAGAAAACAGTACATGAAAGCACATCATGCATACAACCAACTCCCCATGGGAAAATGGTGTAACCAACAGTGGCTAAACCGAGGACACAAAAATTTACCTTATAAGCTAGCTATCCAAACCAAGAGTCCACACACCGCTCAAGGCCCACAAACAACACAATCTAAATCTTTTTGTACAATAATTCATCATCAATAATCATAGCACATAAGCTTATACATAAGGACAACGCTTATTCTTTACGTTTTACGTCTTAAGGCTTCTCACAAAGTCACAAGCCCTTATTCAAGGTTTAACTGCTGATAGGTGCAGTTATATAAGAGTCATATGGTCAGTTTTCTGATAAGGGTGTCTGACATAAATTAACGTGTCCATCTGGGTCTGCCTATGAGAGTGTATCAATTCCTATCAAAGAAGTTACAAGAACAGTGAAGGGTTAAGGCTCAGAGAAAATGATTCCACCATCAAAGATCTTCCGCATTAATGGAGAAAGGTATGTTTATGTGAAACTCATGAATTTTAAAGGTCCTCTGTCATGTTCCTGAATGATTATCGTGTAAGAAATTTTAAAATATGATTATATAAAATTAGAACACCAAAAGATTCAGGCTTACTTGTTGAAGACATGATTCTTGATTTCTTGAAGGCTTCTTGTTTCCTCTGATGATCCTGCAATAGAAAGATTAGGATCTTCCTTTGCAATTCACACCACTCCCTGATCACAACCGTCGATGGGGCGAGTTGTGGAGTGACGGTTTTCCAACACATTGTGAATGCAGAGGGGACCTAGCCAATTTATTAACCCTAGTCCCCTTCCCATCATGGGCCTATGAGTTAGGCCTACACTGTTACCCACACTAATCAGTTTACAGATATCCAAGTCCAAACAAAAGGATCACTAATTAACTGGGCTTTATACTGCACCCTTATATGGATCATGACTTAGCCCGTTTTTATTAAAACAAGAAAAACTACAATTGATTGAAGCCCACAATTATTATAAAAATTTCTTATATATTGTTGAACATGAATTATTGAATTAGTGATTAAATGCTTAGAAGGATGACCAAGCTAAAGTCTAGACACACCATGTATCACTATTAATGCTGCAGGACCGAGCTAAAGTCCAAACTGTTTTCAAAAAAGGTAAGAAAAAATTGTTAATAACATATCAGGATCAGACACACATCACCCTTCGACAGAGTCACAAAATGCTTTCATAATTAATTCGGAGGTTGTACAACCACCATGTGATAATCAACTCCCAAAATCAGCAGTAGCTATTTTCGTTATATAGAGAGCTAGCAGCCCATGTTGTCGTATATGTCAAGTATTGAACCAATTACCAGCGTTATGCTAATTAAGATGCGTATGAATTTCAGTTTTAATTTTATATCAAGTATTTCAAATCATGGTCTAATGACCCGATGATTGTCCTGCTAATTTGAAAATGAATAAAAATATAATTGTCTTGAAGCATTAGTCTAGATCGACAATGATGAAAATCCTCCTTTTCCCGGAAGTTTCTTAACCATTTTTCAAGGAATTCAATTCCAACTTAGTAGCTCTACAAGAACAAGAATGACTAGACATTTGAAAAAAAATAATTTGACAATTATCATCTTGTTATCCATTCTTTTCAAGGACAATTAATGAATAATGTTGGTCCTTGACGCGTACGCATAGCTACAATTTCAAAATAGCCGCAATAAATAAATGAATAAATATAAACGTTTTATGAATCTTTAGGGGTATAAGGAAAAAATATACAATGATAATGATATCTATAAATGTGAAAACCCATGTATTGTATTACACATATAGGGTTGAAATGGCAAAGACAAAATGATATATCTTTAGCAGTTGCCATCGACAAAAGAGCAAATTCAAGTAAAACCACAATTAAGTTGGCCAACGCAATATGGGAAATTAATGAAAACCCAACTGATGGAGATTGGGGTGCGTCACTTTCCTGGAATTTCTCTTTTGGAGGCAGCCCGGATGAGCACGATAGCGAGGAATTTGTGCGTATTATAAATAATTTTAAAAGAAATAACATTAATTCTTAGTGTTGTCAACAGTCACGTAAATTACTGAAACTAATATACTTGACCCCACAAGGAAGAGGGTGTGTGGACCAATCTCAACATCAATCTCTGGAAGTGACATAGATGGATGATTGTTTTCTTTGTCTCCTTTCTGATGAGTTTGAATCAATTTTTCAATTCATGGTAGAGTACTTGTTTGTCTTTAGTGACTATGTTGATATGATTAAATATACGTTTTGTTTGTTTAACCCAAGTGGAATGCACCACCCTGATTTTTCCAAGAGTTGGCTTGGCTCAATATAACTATTATTATATGTCTCTTTCTTAGACTAATCACATGGGCTAAGGTAAAATTTAAAAAAGTCCATCATTTCTTTGTTTAATTTATAATAAGGTTTCATTTTTTATATAGCCTAATTAATTCATTATTTAATCAGTGTGTCGTTAACGTGTCCAGAGCAACCACATGGCATATTGGTATGCATGCGCCAGAAGATTAACATTAATAAGTTTCATAAAATAATGAAAGTAGGAGGTACTTAATTATCATGTGCATGCAACACATTTTCTTTTTACATATGGGAAAGTGCAAAGGGTCATGTCTTATATAAAGATACTTTCAGTTGTCGTTAGTTATAATAGTGCAGGGATGCAACCATTTAATATTAATTTGATTGTCATTGGGCTATGCATATACACGGAATCGTTCTAGATTACATTCTTTCATGCTGACAGTGAAAGTATTTAAGCTGATTAAAGATTATAAAAAGGAAGGAATTTCGTAATCTACACATTTCATTTTTGCTAATGTTCTTATAATAATTGTTATTTACTATATAAAAAAGGCCAGGTATAATATAAATATTTATAACAGGAGTAGCGAATTCTACGCATGATATCATCCGTCACGTACAATAATTTTATATGTTGTAACGAGAGAATCACTTTTCGTTTATAATATTTTATTATCAAATCTTAATTGTTGATTTTCGTCAATTTAATAGTTATAATTTATTAGATCAGACTTATTAATTAATTATTAATAAATTATAACAGTTAGATTAACGAAAATCAACGGTTAAGATTTGATTATAAGTGATTGTAAGCGAAAAGAGATTATAAATATAATTTTCCACTTACAAAAATTGAAATTGGGTTCAAAGGTCTAATTATATCAAGTGTTTATTATTGAATTTTTTAATATTTATTTTATTTTTAAAATTTAAAAATAATTATTTAAAAATGTTAAATTATGAAAAATTAATTTTGGCATGAGAGAAAAAATTTCTCCTCCAATATATTCTCAAAACATAAAAAGAAGATGACACAAATCATACAATCAAAATTATAAATTATTATATAAAATAACATGGTTATACATATATATATATAGCCTTTAAAAAAAATGGTTTTGAAAATAGATAGTTTTTTTCATTTTTAAATAATGCCACATTGCACACCCCAATTCCTCTTAAAAAAAATTTGCTGTAATAATACAGGCTTAATATTTAATATTAAGCCCAAGTGTTAGATTTTTTTCTCCTCCCTCAACGCATGGGGTGAGCTCGTTATACAGTAGTAGAGGAGGAGAACATTGCCGGATTTAGAGTCTGTTTGGATAGGCTTTTTTTTTTCTTTTTCAAAATCTATTTTTTTTAAGAAAAAAAAGTAATTCTCGAAAATAGTCTGTTTAGATGCCTGCTTTTAAAAAAAAAGTAAAAGTCATAAAAAAAAATCAAAAATCTACTTTTTTCGGAAGCTAAAAATTTTAGCTTTTAAAAAAAACATAAGTCAAAAGTCAAATATTTTTTTTTTTAAAATCAAATATTTTTTTAAAAATTTAAATAACTGTAACTTTTATAAAAAGTACTTTTAAAATAAAAAAGTAATAAAAAGGACTTTCTTAAAAAGCTAATACAAACGATCTCAAGTACTTGGAAAATCTCTATTAACAATAGGCTAGTTTTATTTTTATTTTATTTTTGTGCAGGATTTGCAAGTGCTAGGATAAATCTCTTTTCTTCCCCTCTTTTTATTTTCTCCAATTTCTATTAAAATAAGATAAGGAAAAAAAAATATCCAATCAAAATATGATACTTACATATATGATGCAATGCAACTTTTCGTTGAGGAAATGGGTATTGTAAATTTTTTGTCTTCTGTTGCGAGATCAAATAATAGGCTTTTATGTGTCACTTGCTTGTCCGTAAAAATAAATTTAGTTGAAATTTTGTCTTGATCCTTTGTTTCTTTATTATGGAGAAAGGAAACCCAATTCCTTATTTCTTATATTAAAACTTCTCATGATAATGTTTAAATAGCTTAGTTGTTAAAGATACCTACTGATGACAAATCGGGTACAAATCAAACCGAAAAATTTGAAGACCGGAAAAAGATGGATTTGATAATTTTAATCTGTTCAAATTATGGCAGTCAACTTTACTCCTTCAAACACCTTTCAGCAAGCAATTGATTAGTTATTATGGCATGTTTGCGTAACGCTAATTTCCATCTGAAAACATAAATTTATGTAAAAACCACATTATTGCAAACGAACATGTCATTTCATGAAAATAAAAACTAAATAAAACAGTTCCATTAGGAGCAAGACATGTATTGGCATGCAATTGTGTCGTTTTCAACAACTGCGCCCGTCATTATAATCTGATTTAGACCATTTAATGATCCTGACCCGTCTCACAAGTTGTGTTTATATTATTGTGGTTCTCATCTATATAACATGTTCATTCTAAATTTAGATTCAAGGAATAAAGATAGCGTTGGGATCAAAACCTACGTTAGGTGAAACATTGACAGCGTAGACAATGACTAATAATTAATTATCTCTTAATCGTAATCCAATGTGCCTTATAAAATGCCGCCTGAATTGATGTTATTTTTTTTTTCTTTTTGTATGTAATTATTTGTTAATCACAACTCTACATGATCACATAATTCAAGTATTTTGCTGCTATCACCTGTCCAGAGACAACTCTTTTCAGTTTTTTCTTCTTGGCCTGACATGACTCGTGAGGCAGCCTACGTGAACAAAGCATATTGACTTTATCAAAATCATTTTAATTTTTGCATTCATATTTGTCAAAAATAAAGATAATATAAGTTAATGTATGCATAAAATTCTTCATATTTTCTTTCCCAATGTTTTTGTTGAACATAAACTTATGGAGGGTAACGCTTGAATGTGGAATTCCCCTTTGATTGAAGGGGATACCGGCCTTGCGTATTGGAGATTGACTTCTGATAGTGATATTAATGGAGCATATATTTAAATTATTTTTTTGATGTATACTTCTTAATTCTTATATGGGATTATAAAATAACATTTGGTTTGTTTTATTACATTTCAGAAGTAACAACTATTGCAGAATTCCCGAAAGGTTTGCTTAATAATGAAATAAAAATAATTACTAAAAGTATGAATGAATTGGGCCAATTTGCAAATTAGACTGCTTTGAATGATTTGGGCCATTCATCGTATGAGCCCATGTAACTAGTTTTTTAATCATACGTACCCCAAAAATTCCAGCTTACTATGCATAAGTCTGAAAAGTTTGTGTAGCTGGCCTTAAAAATGCAGTATTTCAAACTATTCATAAAAAGTGTATTGTGATTTTTCTGAATTACTTACAAAAAATTATCAAAAATATTTTTTGGGTACACTTGTTTATATAAACGTTGGACCCTTGGAACATTGCTAGTTGTCTCGAGGGAAAAAATAGACTATATTTTTTAAGGAATTTTTTTTTTCTTTATTTTTTCCCCTTAGTCGATAGCAATGGAAAATGGAAACAATAGTTTGGAATTGCAGAAAAAAAGGTTTCAAGCAAGGATAATTTATTTATATTTTTTATAATTTCACTTTTCTATGTTAAAACTTTTGATGATTAGTATCCATATTCCATAATGTACAGTGAGTCAGTGACATTAAATTAAGTACCAGCCAGCGTTATAACGTTGTCTAATTAGATACGATGCTGCAAATGGAAATGGATCATGATATTTCATCTAATTAATACTATGAGGAACTCCTTCTGTATATCACATTGTCAGATTGTCATTTGTCAGCATCTCACACCTTTTCCTTTTGTGTTTTCTTTCTTTGGAGTTTTCTTCCCACCTTCGCCCAAGATTCCCAAAGATATTGTGGGAAGGTGAATATCCAATTAACCATTGATGTAGGCCAATTATTAGATGTTATATTACTGATCATATTATGACTCTAATTGACGATAGGGATTCAATTAATTTCTTTTATAGATTATTATTGTGTTGGAATGAAAATAAAATTTGATTAAAAGCACAGAATCGGAATCTAATTAAAATATAAAATTAAAAATTTATATGTCTGGCCTGTATATTATTATGTGTTAGTGCAAATTAAGGTACTGTATTTCTACAAATCTGTGAACAATATGTATTTCTTATTAAAAAAAACTTGCATCATTTTATGGTTAAAAATTGTAGTACTTTATAATTTTGGTTTCTTTTTTTTTTTTTTTTGGAGGTTTAATTTTTGCATCATTTTATTTTTTTATTTTTTATTTTCTTGGTTACTCTGCCTTTCTATTATCGTGAAATCACAGATTATGGCCCGGTTTAGATCAGCTTTTGAAAATAAAAAGATATTATATGTCTTCCTTATTTTAGAATTAGTTTTTGTAAAGCTAAAGCTATTTACATTTTGAAAAAAAAAAATTGGCTTTTAACTTCTACTATTTTTAGAAATTAAATTTTTTAACTTAAAAAAGAAGAGTTTTTCACTTTTTTCGTAATTTCTTTCTCTCTTTTTTTTAAAGCAAGCATCCAAACATTAATTTATAGTGAGAAGCATTTTTTTTTTAAAAAAAAAAAAACAGCTTATCCAAACATACTCTATATGTTAAATTGTAAAAGTTACAAATGCGATAATTCTCAAATGAGACATTGTTTTTATATTTGTGAAAGAATATGGAATTTTAAAATTATTATTGATTATTAATTCACTTGTATCCAATAATTTATATTACTATAAAATTTAAAATCGTTTGATAAAAATGGAATTAAAGGATAAAATTCGAAGTATAACTTACGCTCGTATAAAATAATTACATTCCTTCTCAAATAGTTTCCAAAATTAAAAATATTGAAAAATTAAATAAATCCTTTTAAAACCAAAGTAATAATCAAATTTAAAATCTTACTTTAACTTTAATTCAATGTTTGGAAAAATTATTTATACTTTTCTTTTTTTTGGTAAGCTAGTTATAGTTTTTAATTAAAGGAAAGATTAGGAATATCTGAATATACATATTCTTTGGATTTTATAAATCCAACAAGCAAAAGGCTGTGGCAACACTGGACCATATGGATCCACTAGGCCCGAGACCTAGTTTTCAGATCCACTGTATGTTGGATGAAAGTATCTCGTCTAGACCGCTCAATTGGATTCCTAAGGATGTGTCTGGTTTGTTAAAATGTTTTTTATTTCATTTTTATTCTTATTAATAATTATAAAATATTACATTGTTCACACTGTTTTTTTTTTTTGAAATATTTAAACAGAAAATAGTGAAAATAATAGCTGCTTGCATCATTTCCTGAATAAATATTAAAAACAAGTAACAAAGTAAAAAAATTGATATTTTTTTATAAATACTAGTAACAATGTAAAGGGTTTAACATTTCTGGTTTCACTACAGCCTCACTCACATAAAGTGAATGAGTTCTATTGTGAAGAGAAAAAAAAGAAAATTCTAATAAAACTCACTCACTTTTATATGAATGTGACAGAGAAATTATTCTTGAAAGAAAAGCATAAATATTTTAGAAGGGACAAATTATTCTTACATCGGTGTAAAAATAATCAGTCTTACACCAAATCTTAACTGTTAGATGTACGAAAATCAACAATCAAAATTTGGTGTAAGACTGATTATTCTTACATCAGTATAAGTTGATCTTATCCCATTTTAAAAATATTTTACCGTAACATAAAACATTTCACAAAGCCAAGAAATTATCGGAATCACTAGGATTAGCCAAGTGGTGTGGGGTGTGTGTTTGTTAGATGTGTGTAGTATTTGATTCCTAGTGTTATTCTGAAAAAGAAAAAAAAAAAGGTGAAATCATCTTCAAAGAGGGGAATCGTCCACTCAAGTATCTCATAGCTAGGAATGTGGTCTCACTAAATGTATTCCTCCAAGCCCTTCTCGCTATAAGCCAAAATGCCTAATTTATCTTATAATTTCACTAAGGCATCAAATACTAGGTATATAAACAAATTAAACCAACTCGAAGCATTTAAACTCAAGCTTAAAATTAGAGCCTTTTACCATTGAAAAAAAAACTCAGGCATAACTTATAAAAAAGATTATGCTCTTAAGCTTAACTCATTTATAAAAAAAAGTCAAATTTAGAGTTGGACTTTCTTACGTAAAAATGTGAAGCTTGATTTTTCCCTGTTTAGCAAGTTTATTACCTGGTTATTTTCTTCCTCTTTATCAAATCTCTTCATAAAGTTTGTTCACTATAAAAAATATAGATAATTAGTGAAGGTTATTTAGTGTAGGTCAAAAAAACCTCTACTAAATAATGTAATTTTTTGCAGGTTTTAAGCCTTCACAATTTATTATTATATTTTTCTATTTTATATTGCTTTATATATATAATATCTTTTTAATTTCTATTTACTTTATGGATATTATTAATCTCTAATTTTTTTTTATAGATTTTCAAAATAAATATTTATGTTTTTAAAAAAAAATTTGTGAACTCTCTACTCCTTTTTTAAAAAAATTGCATTTTTCAAAAAATTGTTATGAATTGTCCGCTCCTTCTTTTGAAACCCTAGCACTAAATCTCTTTTCAGCCGCAACTTCGTTGAAATGTCTTTCTCTGATTTGGAAGTTTGTATCAGCTTTCTTTCTTGTTGTGAACTCTAGCTTGCTATCCACCCCTTTATTGAGACCCTAACACTCATTCTCCTCTCAGCCACTACAACATCTCGCTCTGCTTCAAAACCTTGTAGGTAACTCACTTAACTTCAATTTCTCATCATGTTTATTCTTGTATATTGACTTTGACATCGTTTTTTTTTTTTAGATTTAAGATTTTTCATATTCGAAATTGTTGAAATAACTCACATCAAGACACGCAGGTAATGATTTCATTGCTTATTTTTAATGTTGAACTCCATATTATTGGTTTATGAGTGAAGTTTAAGTGCCTCATTCTTTTAAGCATGCTAAAACGGTACAATATAAGTTGGTTTTTTATAGGATGAAGGGAGTGAAGAAGTTATCCTAACACGCGGAAGGTCTTCATTAGATAGTAATCACCCTTGAATTGGGTTATGTGCATTAAATATTTTTGCTACGATTTTGGGTTTTGTAAAGTGATAGGTTCATCATTAGAAACTCATGGATTTTGAAGTTTTAAGATGGGTTTATTTTATATGTTCTTGTTGTGGATAATTGTAAATTTCCTATTCTTTCTCGTTTACACAACATGGAATCAACTTTATATCTTTTATGAATGTGTACAAATATAGTGAGGCATACTCTATTGTGAATGCCTTTATGCCTTTTATTAGATAAGAGAACACTATGTAAGTTTTTTGTTTTGCTAGACATTAATACAAGTTCATATTAAAGTATATGGGTGTTAGAGTGTATTTATACCTTTACTTATTTAAAAAGTATTAACCAAGTGTGAGCAATGATCATGAATATGAACTATGGCAGGTGTGCTATAGTGTTGCTTTTGGATAACTAGGAATTACATTTAATGGGAATATTGTGGAAAAGTGAATTTTATGGAAAAGTTTTAAAAAAAAAATTATTTGGTCGGCCGAAATATTACCGAAAAAATTGTGGGCAAATTTTTGTTGGAAAAATTAGAATACCACCCTCTGGGTGGTAATTTCATATGGTATTCTTACTTCAATTTTACACACAAAATACATTCACATGTAAATAAGTTTCTTGGGCAAATTTTTTTCAAACCCCTACCAAACATGATCTCCTTGGAATCCTATCTCCACTTTCTTAGGCAACAAAATAAAATTCTTCTACCAAACACCCCTTTAATACCATTTTGCTAGTTTTTTAGGCAGGCACAAGACTTCAAGAATTCGGGGACTAAAATCCGTAGAAAAATGTGGCTGCAAACTGATTGTATTGGCAATTATGATAGCCCTGAATCCTGATCTTAATAATAGTCCTCTCCGAAGATATCAGATCCCGTATACTGTCCACTTTTTAGGTTTTACAATTTGACATAAGAATGCTTTTGAAAATAAAATTTGGTTGTCTATTGTAGTTCGATTTCTATTCACACAACCCATAGTATGATCATCCATTCAATTATCTTCTTTAATTTTTCATCTTGTGCATGAATGTTTACAACATTTCATTTTAAGCTAGAGAATATTTCAACTCGACTCCTTTTTTCATAAAATCCGTATTTATTTGTGTAAAATATAAACTTAATATTGAATATCATTTAAAGGTTTTCAAACAATTTATTACTCAAAGGAATCTACTTCTCTTGATGCATATTCATCGAAGATCAAGAACAGCGTAGAAAGGCAATATTATTGCTAGAGAAGAACAAAGCTTCCTAACACAAGTTTTGTGGGGCCCACTCTTATAAAAAACTCTTGCACACAAATCAAAGGGTCATTGGCTGGAGAACACACTTCTCCTTTTGCAAGAGAAGTGATTTTCCCACATATATATATAAACAAGGTTTTGATATTTCTTGTCTTGTAAGCGATAAAATTATCTGCTACACACATATAAAAATGTATAGGGGCCAGGTGAAGATAATAGAAAGAAAAAGAAAATATGGGCTTATGATCCAAAGAATATTAGGCATATAAATCAGTCTCTGATATGTCTGATACCCAAAGAAGATAGACTAGATTTTATTAAAAAGCTTCAGCCGATTAGCTTTTGTAATGTGGTTTTTAAGGCCATCAATAAAATCGTTGCTAACAAGTTGAAGCCTTACCTTACCTACTTAATTATGCCAAATCAGTCTAGATTTAGCAAGGGAAGGCATAGTAGTGAAAACATAATCATAGCTAAAGAGATTATGCGTTGTATGAAATTTAAGAAAGGTAAAGTAGGATGGATGGATTTGAAAGTATATTTGGAGAAAGCTTTTGATATGGTTGATTGGGGTTGCCTTAGACAAACGCTTGAGGAGACTGGTCTAAATCAGAATTAAATAGCTTTGATCGTGGAAGGAATCTCTTCAGCAACGATAAGTGTGCTTTGGGATGGTAATAAGACGGAAGAGTTTAAGCCAAGCAGAGGTATGAGACAAGGTGATCCCTTGTCACCTTATCTCTTTGTTCTTTGTATAGAAATGTTGCTTCATCTTATTCTTGAAACAACCAAGAAGAAGAAATAGAAACTAGTTATTCTAGGAAGGAATAGACCTCACATCACTCTTTTATTCTTTGCGGATGATTTGTTGCTTTTCGCTGAAGCTTCTCTCAATCAGGCTCAGATTATAAGTGTTGTGTTGAGATGCTTTTGTGACTCTTTGGGCCAAAGAGTGAGCAAGGAGAAAACAAGGATTTATTTATCTAATAATGTTAACCACAATAGAGCCTTGGAGATAGCTTAAACGTTGAATTTCTCCATTGCAACTGATTTAGGCAAATACCTTAGGATACGTTTGATGATAGATAGAACAAATTCTTTTATCTTCAACTATGTTCTCCAAAGATTAGATAAGAGACTGAGTAGCTGGAAAAGAATTTCTGTTACTTACGGGGAGAGCAACTCTTATCCAATATGTGTTTGCTGCAACTCCCTCGTATACAATGCAAACTTGTTATCTGTCAGTCAGCACATGCAGGAACATCGAGAAGAGGTCTAGGGATTTTTTATGGGGACGGCTGAGAAGAAGAAGATGCATCTAGTGGCCTAGGATAAATTGTGTCAATCAAAACGTAGAGGGGGGGTTTGGGGAGAATTAAGGAAACTAACCAAGCTTTTATTATGAAGGTTGGGCATGGGATGCTCACTCAAAGGGATAGTATTTGGGTCTAAGTTCTTTGTAATAAATACAAAGTGGGAGAGGAGCTAATACCAGATCTTAGATATACTAGACAAGCCTCAAATCTTTGGAGAGACATCATGAAAGTTTGGCCTAAAGTTGTTCAAGGCTCAAGGGTGCAGTTAGGGAATGGTCTTCAAAATAGTTTCTACAACGATAATTGGCTGCCTCGAATTGGCAAGGTGCAGCTGATAGAAAATGTGAGTTTATCTTATGAGATCTGAGAATAGAAGGTGAAGAATTTGGTAAATTCAGATGGAAAAATGAAAGTGGAGTATTCTGCAACGAATTGTAAACCAAGAAACTTGTTCTGCGATGGCTAATATTATGCCTCCTTGCCATAATCAAGGGACTGATACTGTTATTTGGAATCATACGAACGATGGAAAGTTTACTATAAAGTCAGCTTATGAGTTACTCAGGGAGGGAGTGGAGGACATAGAGGACATAGACTCCAATACAGTTTGGACTTGGAGAGGTCCCAAACGTTTCTATGGATGGCTCTCAACAATCATTTACATACCATTGGAAAAGAGACCAAAGACACCTATCAGATACTGGTATATGTCCCAAAAGCAATGAGGAAAATGAGGATGTAATTCATGCTCTAAGGGATTGCAGTTGGAGCAGGGACCTTTGGATTACGTTGGGAGTGGAGAGTTGCTGGCCTAGTTTTTTCCATGCACCTTTAGCTACTTGGCTAAAACATAACCATGATTGTAAGGAGAAAATTCAGCATTATGAGTGAAATTTATTGTTTGGTACAATTTGTTGGTTCATATGGAAAACTAGGAATAGGCTTTTTTTCGAGAATAAGCCCATTCACCAACAGTCAACCATAAAAGGGCCAAAGATTATATTTCTCAAGTCCTCAAAGCGCAAAGGATTCTAGGCGTGCAAGAGTTGCAAATAAGAGATAAAATTGAGAGACTTATATGCTGAATTTTTTCGGAGGATGGGTGGGTCAACGTAGATGGATCAAGTTGTGACGAAGGTAGAAGATCAAGTTGTAGTGGAGTTATTCGGGATTCTTTCGGTAATTAGATTATGGGGTTCTGTAAAAATCTGGAGATGTGGTCATCAACAGGAGCTGAATTATAGGGTTTCCTTAATGGCATAGAGATTGCTAGGACCTTGGGTATTAGAAAGCTACGGATATAAGGTGACTCCCAAGTTGTTATTATGCTCATAGACAATGGTTGTGATAAAAAGCACCCTCTAACTTCTCTGGTGAACAGAATTAGGGAGAGACTTAGAGGTCATTGGGTGACAAAGATAAGCCAAACTTACGGGAGAACAATATAGTAGCTGGTCAGCTGAAAACTGTTGTTATTCCTTTTGTGATTTGAATTTGCATGTGTGCAGTAACGCTCCTCAAGAATGCAATCTTTTGTTAAGTAGGGATGTGATGGGCATTACTAGCTCACGTTTTTGTAGTGTGTTGTAATCTTTATATTCCATTAGTTTTCAAATATATATATATATATATATATATATGGCCCCATACACTTTTATGTGTATTGAAGATAATTTTATCTCCTACAACATGAGAGACATCAAACTCATATAACAATATAAAACAAGTAAACAAAGGCATTAAACCCACACACCTCTTCCACTTTCCCAGTATCACTCATTCTCTTATGCTTCATAGCTTTTTATTCTCTTTGGTTGGAAAAACAAAAACCAATCTTCTTCCCTATTGTTTCAAATTCATACACACGCAGTCACCTTCCTCCCTTCACTAAATAGTCACACAACCAGCCTTCTAGCTTCCCATTCCTTACATTCTTCAAACTAGGCAGAATCCTACCTCACTCATCCTTGTACTTGCGTGTGAAGTGATTGTTCAGGGTTTCAAGTTTGACAACTATAGAAGGAAGGACAAGGTCAACATAGAACCTAGTTGCTGCCAATTTACAAAGGAGAACTAAAAATAGAGAATCAAGAAGTCCAAGGTTGTGATGTGATTGATCTTCAACAGGTAAATTATAGAACTCCTTTGTCTACTCTATGGTAAAATTCAAAAGCATTCCTTAACTGACACATGCAAATCCTCTAATTGTTCCTAGATTGTCCTTAGAAGAAAGAAATTGATGTTAAATTAAAATTCTGTTCATGCAATTTTATATGTAGATATAATGATTCATGCATTTACTTTGAAATTTTCTTTAGGATCGCATACATGCATAGGCATAAGAGTATATGATAAAATTAGGAATAAGTGGGGTTTTTACATCGACTTAGCGAGTAGTCCCTTGATAATTTTCTCTCCGATCTTCCTCACTGAAGCAGCTCGCTCCAGTGAGCAACCCAGTGAGAGCATTTGAACACACATATATTACTTGTTATATGACTGCACCTATTTTGTTTTCATGGATACTTGCTATTATCAGGATACACAATGTTAATTTTGAGATTCTTATAGTATGATATAGTATTTGGTGCCATGTTTGACAATTTGTGAGGAACACCTCATTGTGTTTGAACTCAATATACACCTACATGTCAATAGGTGAAAGGCACATATAGGGGTGTAAATGGGCTAGGCTACCCGTCAGGGGCCTCTGGCCCAGCCTATCTTTGGTTTAGCCTGGCCCGGCCCACTTAACAAAAAAACAGCCTTGGGCTAATTATAAAACCTCTTTTAAAATCAGGCCGAAGGCCTATTTTGTAAAGCCTGGCCCATGATGGCCTATATTTTTAAACAATTTTTATAATAAAATTTATTTTATATAATAGAGTTTAGGGATTGCCGATCTTTTCTTCCTTTTTGCTACTTTTGGTCCACATAAGTTGCGTTGTTGTTGCCCATCTCCAACCTATTGAATCCGTGACTTTTATTAAAGTCGTGGGACCCGTGGTTTTGAAATTTGAAAAAGCAAAAGAAAAAATGAAAGAAAAGGAGGGTGAGAGATAGAGAACAAAATAAGTAAGGAAGAAAGAAAAAAGAGAGACTAAGACAGAAGCGTCGCGCAGAGGAGAAGAATAAGGGAAGAGGCTCTGGTGCGGTGCAGTGATACTTCATCGGAATAAGCTCAAATTTTAGGGGAGTGTTCGTGGTGTGTAGTAGCTCATACTTACCGGTCATTTTGTGGTTTGGTGCTCTCTAGAGCACAGATTTGGTATGGAGCTCTCTAGAGCACAAATCTGATTTCCCTTTTTTGGAGGTTATTATGTTTGGTCCCCCCAACACAACCAGTAACCACGCTCATCATTGACAGCTGCGCTATTGTTCATCAGCTTCCATTTCAATTTTTGTGGTTGTACTCTGAATCTTTGATCACCTAACTCCAACATTTTATTTTGAGTATTTTTAGACCATCGTTATTGGTTTCAATTAAAATTCACTATCTATGATAAATTTTAATAATTTGCACTATTGCAAAAAGTATGAAAAGATCTAAATATAGAATATCTGCAATATGTAGGGGTGTGCAAAATAACCAAAAAACTGAACCGAACCATGAACCGAACCGAACCGCCCCTTAAAATAACCGGTTTTTAAAGAACCAGTTCATGAACCGAATCGGTTTAAGAACCGAACCGATTTTTAGAACCAGTTTAAGAGCCGAACCATTTTGAACCGAACCGAACCGTTTTCAAACCAAACCAAATTGATTTTTATAACTTTATTTTTTAATTTTTTTCTTTTCAAAAGAGGGTCGACCCGAACCGGTTCCGAACCGAACCGTTTCCCACCGAACCGAACCACTTCTGAACCGAACCAGTTTTGAACCGAACCATTTAAACCAATTCGGTTCAATTTTTCAAAAAAATCGATTCGGTTCGACCCATGCACATCCCTAGCAATATGTTTCTTGGCAGGCCAGAGGCCAGACCAAGCTTTGCGGTTTTAAAAACAGTACAGGCGCATGCCAATATCTTAGCTTGTGGCAAGCTAAGAGGCTGGGTCAGGCTTAAAATATTCTATACGAGCTTAGCCTATTTATGCTAAAGTCTGACTTGGCCTGACCCATTTACACCCATAGGCATATATAATAGAGTTTTTGGGGTCTTTAGGACCATATAGTAGCTATAGACGACTAGCTGATTTTTTATTTGTATTTGTATGAGCATGATTAGCATTTTATAATTTATTGGGATTCACATCTCACCCAATTGGAATTTCATTTCAAGAAAATATGATAAAAACAGCGAGCCGAGAAATGCCTAATCCTGTGTGCCACTATTTTGAAGTCTTTTAGTTGCTTAAATCATTTTTTGGATTGTACAATTTTACTGAACATGAAGTTATAATTAACTTATACCTATGAAACCTTGTAAAGGTTTATTTTGTACAAGTGTTTTGGTGCTTAAACCACCTTGTACTTAACTTGTGTAGATGTTCATTTAATGAAATCTAGCCTTGTCTTGATGTACACACATCTTTCAGTTTATTTGAGAATTCTTTAGTGTAACATGTTAAAAGTAGTTGGTGCATTACAATTTTGGACCTCAATTCAAACACCAGTGTAAACATAGAATAACAATAAAGTAATGATGTATATCAAAAACTAATAATAATAAAAATAATAAAAATTTACACGATGTTCCTTAGAACCATTTCCTTTTCTTAATTTTTCTCCCCAACTTTTCCCCTTCTTACTAATAAGCTTGAAAAAGGCGAACCTCCTTTTAACGATTTGCCCCAAATTTGGAATCAAGCAAATTCAACCCCGCCACGCTATCACTGATAGTCTAATACCACGGAACTCAAAAGATGTCGCCCTTTTCCAACTTTTCAAGATTTCAGGTATGAATTTTTAAGTAGAATTTTATAGTTGGTCTTCTTACGTTACCTCCTTTAATTCAATCTCGGAAGCTTTGTCATTTCAAACAATTTTTCAGAACGTAAAATAACTCGATTTTTTATGATATAATAAAATTATCTAAATTTATTTTTAGACTGTGACGCTAATCAATCTAACAAATAATGATATGCGTTAGTTTATACTGCGTTCCTATTTTGCCAATAATCCAGCGTTGAGTTATGTACCCAATCCCACTGGTTATCACTTTATAAATGCACATCCATAATATATTAATAGGAACATAAGCATTAAAAATTAGGAAAAAAAGAGACATATCAGAAGTTGAAAAATAAATAAGAAGGCATATGATCCAGTGTAGGAAATGGCACGTTTGAGTGAACCACCTCTCTCGGGTTTTCTGATGTTTTGCCCTGACGGTGCTAATGCTGTGGGCCCAGACGGTGCTAGTGCCGTGGGCCCAGACGTGGTATCCGGTGCCTGCACTTCAACAGTACACAACATTATACAAGGCAGAAAGATTAAAATAACACATTTTAAAAAATAAATTATTTAAATATTGTTATAGAAAAAAATTGTTAAAATTGTCACGTTGTTATTTCTAATATCGGGTATTTATTTTACACAGATAAACGGACAATATCTTTTTAAGTAATTGAGTTATTATTTTGCCACACGTAGGTTGAACAAGAACCCGCTATTAGAATTTAGAAACACATTGGACGACAGCAAGTTTTTCTACAGGCAAGGCATGACAATCTGAATCTGCTTGGAGTGATAACAGTAACAGGTCCTGAAAGATACATTTTGACAAAATTTTTTTCTAAACATTGGTATTTGAATAATTTGATTCCAATAATGTGTTATTTTGGTTATTATCACCATTATACAACATCCCATTACCATAACATTAATCGAATGACCCTAATTACCCAATACTATATCACAATGTCACAAAAAGCAGGAGATTTTAATTATTATTAAAAAATTTCACTAAATGCCAACTCACCACAAATTTAACCTATTGAAACCGATTCGTGAGACTACATTTAGGGCATGTTTGGTGCATAGTATAGGATAAGACCTGATTGTATAAGACCTGATTGAATTTTAATACTATCCAGCGTTTGATACAGTATTGTATAAAATAATATATTGTATAAGGTAATATCATCTAGTATTTGGTAATGCACCGTATAACACTATATATGATAAAAATAAATATATTTAATAAAAATATCCTTTAATAAAGAATTTATATAATTCTTCAAAAAATATCATATGATATTAATTTTTATAAAAATAAAAATATTTAATATTTTAAAAATTAATATATTGAAAAATTAATTTTTATTTTAATAGATTAATATTAAAATAATATATTAATTTTTGAAAATTACATTATTCAACGATGTTAATACACCAATCTCTTATCAGGTCTTATCACTCACTCTTAGGCCGGATTAAGTTATACATTATTGTATTAAACTATTATGTTGTATACGCTTATACTATATGATGGTCACACCAAATAACTGAAAATGTCATAACGTATAGTATAAACTTATATTATCATGCCTTATACGTGATACCAAACAAATAAAGGAAAATCATAGGGGTAACGCTATACTTCTATTTTCCAGGACAATAAATACAACAACAAATGCAAATTCACCAACCGTTTGTGACCAAGAAAAAACATGCGTTGTCCTGCTTGGTCAAGTAAAAGTCAAAAACAGAAGCTAAGCATTGAATTAAAAGCTGGCAATTCAGAAACGCCGGCATCAATATGTTTTTGAGTAACCAATAAAAAAAAATAAAAAAAAAATTGTGTAATTTCAAATAACATAATTTATTTCATAAACACAGATAGATCGACTGAAAAAAAAATGTGATTCATATTTTATTTTTATCTATGAAATGACACAAGTTGCGTAGTATAAAATGACACAATTTTTTTCAAAATAAAATAAAATCAAGCGTAAGTAGTAATACCTGTTGGGGGTTCAAAACGCCGACGTCGTAAACCGGGTTGAGATCGGGTTTGAACAACCCGTAATTACGCTCCGAAGTGGTGGGCTTGAGGTTCTCGTTGAACAATGCGAAGATGTAAGTTTGAAAGGTCCTGTTAGGCATCAGAGGGGTACCTTTCCCAGAGTTAACATGCTTTATCAAGTTCCCATTATACGACACCGCATTATCCAAGCTCACACCCGGTTGGTTCGGGTCACCCGCAGAGGGCCAACCCGTTTCCGCCACAACTAACTCAACATCCTCGTAACCAACCTTCTTCATCGCTGAGTAAACCGCGTCCATCTGAGCATCAAACAAGTTGGTGTAGTTCATCCCCGTTGCTTCGTCAAAAACGCCGCCGTTTGGCTTGAACAGCGCGTAGTTCAGACTCTCGGGTTTGTTCGGCGAGAACCCGAAGAACGGGTACGGGTTCACCATGAAAGGGGACTTGGTCTGGCGATGGAAATCAAGAATCGGAGCGAAGATGGCGCGGTCGTAGCCGCGTCGGAAACTTCCAGAACTCGGTGGATACGACGCTGATAATATACCAAGAGAGTGAGGTGTTGAGACTTGAATGTGAGTGAGGTTCGCGAGGTTTAGAGCTTCGTGAAGAGCTTTCATGGCGGGTAGCATTTTGGCTATGAGGGTTTTATCGGAGGTCGCGAGGATTTCGTTGCCGACGGCGATGCGGTTGATGGCGGTTTTCGGTTGAAATGGGAGGATGTTGTTGGAGACCCACGACTGTGCTGCGGGTAGCTTGGAGAGGGAAGGGATGTCGTCGTTACCGACGGTGACGGTGACGGCGATGCCTGTGTCGGCGAAGGCGCGGAGAATGTCGGCGTTGGCATCGAAGATCTTGACGCGGTCGATGGTGGTTTGGGATTTCAGAAAGGCCGCCACCCTGGACGGCGGCGGGAGGTTGTCGGCGACGGTTCCGTAGTTGACGCCGATTTTGTTGGCGGTGGCAGCGAAGGAGCGACGGAGGAAGAGGTGGCAAGATAAGAGAAGCAGAAGGAAATGAAATGGTTTTGCCATGGTTTTAGAGAGAGAGAGATAGAGTTAGTGGGGTTCGAAAGTTAAGAGGAAGTGGGGTGTTCAACTGTTCATACTTCATTGGATCAACTATCACACGATGACATTCAGTGGGGCCCGTCTTCAGGTTCAAACTCAACATCATTCCTACATTTTGCTTTCAGTTTGAGGTTCTATGTCTTAGATTTTGTAGGTATCATATCATAAAACGTTATTTTATATTTGAAATTGTCATTTCCTTTTTACGTGGTAAAAATATTTCTCTAGTCATTGAAATTGAAAGATAAAGTTATGTTCAATGAATTTAGAATGATATCATTTTGAATTATAAAATTATAATGATAAAGATAAATATAATCTTATAATATATTAAAATTAAAAAAATATTTTAATTTTTGTCCTAAAACGACATCATTCTGGGAGATAACTTATCTTCATTGACTGGAGAAATCTTTTATCCTATATATATATATATAATATATATATATGGTTTTACATTTCTGCAGTCGTACGTGCAGCAATCAAATCCATATATATATATATATATATGTGTGTGAAAGCATTAAATGCGAGTAATCATAATTATACAAAAGATGAAAGCATTAAATGTTGATAATCATAATCATACACCTGTCGTTGTACGTAAAGCGAAGTTGCAGAAATGATTTTACTATATATATATATATGGTTTTGTTTTTCTCATGTAATATAAGAAAACCAATTCTTCCCACATAAATCATAAAAAATTATGCCACTCTTTTTTTGTTTTTTTTAAATAGGTAAGTCCACACTTATTGTATTTATGACATTAGATTAAAAATTTCCTATAACATAAAATTTCTTTTTCATATATATATATATATATATATATATATATATATATATATATATATATATATAAATGTGTGAAATTTATATGGGATCATATGAAAAATAAAGAGAAAAAGAATATATGAATTCTACATATTTTTATATGGGAAAAACATCTATCCTTTTAAAGGATAGAAACTTATATCATTTTAGATTCTAACCGTTGATTTCCGTTCCATCAACGGTTATAATTTGTTGGGTCAAACTTAGTGAGCCAAATTTATTATTATTTAATTAATAATTTTAATCCAATAAATTATAATCGTTGATGGACATAAATCAACGATTAGGATCTAAAATGATATAAGCCTATATCCTTTAAAATGACAAATATTATTCCCTTTTTATATATATATAAAAGATAATTTTATTTTCAATAGTATAACAAACATTAAACTCGTATCTACCATTCGGTGCAATGGGGGTTAGACAATGGGTTATTCAATTGGCATGACCCTTTCATTAAATTGGGTGTTGGTAATACACCAATTTCGAAATGGCTTATCGATGGGTCAACTCAATTTTGTGGGCCACGGGGATATAAACTCAAGAGAGGGTTCGTTTTGACCATGTTTAAGGCCTAACCTACGAGGCTACGAGTATTTAATTAAGGAGACGAGTTTATTTCAAGGCAATGAGTATATTCTTATAAATTCTTAAAAGTACTATTGCAACTAATATTATTCTCGGGTAAATTTTAAAATATGTTTGTTTAGCATTTTATTACTTTTGGAAATAATTTTTAAAACCTGTTTATTTCGCTAAGAAATTTAAATGGTGGGAGAAAGAATATAGTGAAAAGAAGTGAAAGTTACTGATTGGGTCACAAGATAGTTCTCATGCGGAGGAAAAAAACATGTCCACTCCTCATCATGGGAATGAAGATCAAATAAAATATGGAAATATCACTTCCTTGAAAATCATTAATGTCCAAGTCAATGATATATCATTCGTTGAAGAATTTTAACAAAACTCTTATTTTCTTCCATTTACGAACTCATTCATGATAACATTTTCTCTGTAATATCCCAAAGACACATATCAAACCACTTAGCCCCCAACCCTCCATTCTTTAGGAGTTTTCAAGCAAACTCATATTTTTGGGTAATTGTTGTATATGTAGTTTACAAATTTCACAAGGCTCATCATAATTCATTTACTATTTGGCTTGACACAACACAATATGAATAATATATTAAATTTTGATTTTTGAATAAAAATTATTTAAACAGGTCAATTGCGAATATGAATATCCCTACCACGAATAACACAATTCTTTTTGGGTCACTTTTCAATCATCATGAACACAACATTTTTTTGCCATGTTTGCGTGTCATAACACCCTTAATTCTTACAAAGGTAGGTATCTTTTTGGGCTATAGCTTGTAAGTAATTTCATCAGTAAATCAGTAATACATGTTCAACAATGCTCATTCAAGAACATGATACATGATCTTTAGAATTCATGGTTTTCACATAAGGGTGTACATTTCTCCATTAGTGCGGAAGAACTTTGATGGTGGAATGCCTTTCTCAGAGTCTTGACCATTTTTCCTACTTGTATCTTCTTTGACAATGATTGGATACAACTATGATGGGCAGACAATGAAGGAGAGTTTCTCTGAAGATACTGTTCTCAGAAAACTACCAAAAACTCTTATAATAACTGAACCTGTCACCAGTTATTTATTCATAAATAACTTCCCAACTCCCTTAAACCGTCAATTACCGTTATGCCCCATTTATTAATTAAACCAACTGACACATAATATTACACATGAGACAAATAGTTTTACATTCTCCCACTTGGCTCATGTCATGAGGTGTCCCTTCATGATTTAATCAACATTCATTATAATGCGCATTTATTAGGCTAAAGGTTCTATACGTTGACTTCATCATAATTCATTATTAGAAATTAAAATCAACAAGAGTCATGGCGGTTGTATGCTATCAAGTCGGCATAGTCCCTTCCATGTACTACTATATTGACTCTTCTTCCTAACATGATACTTTAATAGGAAGTACCCATTATGTCCAACAATAATGTCTTCATAATGGATCACAAATATTTTCAATATCATCACATATACTTGCATGCATTCATAAATTGAAAATAAGACAATAACAGAAACATATATTCATCAATGAGCTCAGAGTGTCAACACTTAATACATAACACTAATTATCATTATTCATTAGCTGACATAATGCCCATTCTACATACATGACCAGTAAATGTCTTAGGCGGTAATCCCTTCGTCAAGGGATCAGCTATCATACGATCGGTGCTAATATGCTCTATAGACACTCTTTGTTTCTGAACCTCTTCTTTAACGACAAAGTACTTTAATTCCATATGTTTAGCACCTTTGGAATATTTGTCGTTTTTAGAAAAGAAGACTGCTGCGGAATTATCACAATAAATTTTCAGCGGCTTTTCAATATTGTCGACCAATCCAAGCCCTGAAATAAAGTTCCGTAGCCATTTAGCCTGAATCGTGGCTTCAAAGCATGCCACAAATTCAGCTTCCATAGTGGACGCAGCAATTACAGTCTGCTTCGCACTTTTCCATGATATAGCTCCTTCAGCTAAAAGATACATGTAACCACATGTAGACTTTCTTGTGTCTACGCATCCTGCAAAATCTGAATCTGTGTATCCAATCACTTCAAGGTTGCTAGACCTTCTATAAGTAAGCATGTGACCTTTAGTTCCTTGCAAATATCTCAGAACTTTCTTTGCTGCTTTCCAGTGATCCATACCGGGATTACTTTGGTATCTACCCAACATCCCAACTGCAAAGCTAATATCTGGTCTCGTACAAGTCTGAGCATACATTAAACTCTCAACTAATGATGCATACAGAATTGCCTCCATTTCTTTTCGTTCCAATTCACTTTTACGACATTGCATGAGACTAAACTCATCTCCTTTCTGAATTGGAACTGGAGATGATGAGCAGTTTTCCATTCTGAATCTCTCTAGAACTCTATTAATATATGCTTTCTGAGACAAACCTAACAGTCCTTGTGATCTATCACGGAATATTTCTATTCCTATCACATAAGCTGCCTCACCCATATCTTTCATTTCAAAGTTACTAGAGAGAAACTTCTTAGTCTCATTTAAAAGACCAAGATCGTTAGTTGCCAGCAAAATATCATCAACATACAGAATCAATAAGATAAACTTGCTCCCACTGATCTTCAGATATATACATCGATCAACAATGTTTTCTTTAAATCCAAAGGAAACAACGGTATCATTGAACTTAAGGTACCATTGCCGTGAAGCTTGTTTAAGTCCGTATATTGACTTCTTAAGTTTGCACACCATGTGCTCTTTACCTTTTTCTATGAACCCCATTGGTTGGTCCATGTACACATCTTCATCTAAATTTCCATTTAGAAAGGCAGTTTTCACATCCATTTGGTGTAACTCTAGATCATAATGAGCCACCAATGCCATAATAATTCTTAAAGAATCCTTCTTTGAAACTGGTGAAAAAGTTTCTTTATAGTCAATGCCATCTTTCTGAGTGAATCCTTTTGCAACTAGTCTGGCCTTGTAACGTTCCAAGTTACCATGAGAGTCACGTTTGGTCTTAAAGACCCATTTACAACCAACTCTCTTGCACCCTTCTGGTAACTCAACAAGATCCCAGACCTTATTCTGTTCCATAGATTTCAACTCATCTTTCATAGCATCTAACCATTTATCACCATTTTCTCCATTCATGGCTTGTGAAAACGTTACTGGATCATCCTGAATACCCATGTCAAATTCAGACTCTTGTAGATATACCACATAATCATTAGAAATAGCAGGTCTCTTTTCTCTTTGAGATCTTCTTAATGCTATTTGTTGTGGTTCTTCTACTATGGGTTCATTCGGTTCATCAACAATGATTTCTTCATGAATAGTGGGATCATTAACTTGTCCTTCATTATTATTGATTGGTTTAATAGCATAAGGAACAATAACTTTACTAGAGCTACAAGGTAATGGAACTTGTACTCTTACTTCATGAATATCCACTTTACGTGGTGTTTCACTCCCACTAACTTCACCATTCTCAATGAACCTTGCATTTCCAGATTCAATAATCCTTGTAGTATGATAAGGACAGTAAAATCTATACCCTTTCGATTTTTCTGGATAACCCAAAGTTCAAAAGGAGT